>NW_009260774.1:3330882-3344154 GCF_000687185.1 Egretta garzetta
CAGAAGATCTAGTCTAAACAAACAAGTTCCGTTTTCTGGATGGAATCTGCAAGGTACAGAGGCTCTCCTTGTAGCTTTATTTCTACTATTATTATAGTAACTTTTTTTTCAGCAAAGCCTAGCATAAAAACAAGGCAGTATGAAGAATGCACGGAAGCTAGGATACCCACTGTACTTTTTTTCTACATCAGATAAACCATCTAAAGCTCTGCTGCAGACAAACTACACCCTATGCAGACTGCTGCTCAGGAAAAATGCGTGAGGAGATGGACAAGGGAGGTAAAGAAGTCATTTTACCAGTTCAGAGTCCAAGTCTGTCAGTGCCAGAAGGCCAATACTTCAAAGTAGTGACTGACTTTGCTCTACTTGTAGTAAAAACTAGCTTTTTATTTTCCTGGAGCTATAAGTAAGGGGAAAAGGAGGGAGCGGGGGAGTTGCTGAAGTCTTGGGAAGGGACTGAACCTCAAAAGGTCTGGTATCTGAAGTTAAAAGTAAAAGGGGGACTACAAAACAGCTGCTTCAACAGGCTCACACAAAATTGGTCCCTTTGAGGGGAATGAGCTATACTCACTTGTTCTGAAAATGTTTAAGTTGCACTGAAGTAGCACCAACTTTAAATCAACTAGCTGAAAGCTGCTCTCAAAGAGCCACTGGCCATTTAGCTCCATCAGAACAGGATTCCACAGCCCCTCCTGCAGGTTCCCCCGGCCAGCCCCCTGACGTGGGCAGTGCTCCAGCCCCACCAGTGGGCAACTCCATGGGTGAGTGCCTCGCCTACTGCTCTACCAGCCGTGTCGGAGACCCGCTCTGCAGAAGGAATTGCACTAACAACCCTTCCTCGACTGACCTGTGCAGAAGGCTCATTTCTGAACAGGCAGCATGCAGCACCATTAGCTTTTTTTAACCTCTAAGCTTTGGAAAGTCTAAGCTTTTTTAAGGCAGTACTGGCCAGTAATTTGGAGCGTAAGCAAGCTCTGCACACAAGTTTTACCAAAGCATGAACTGAACTCAGTGATGTTAACTCAGTAACACCCACAGGGTTACAATCTTCAACTTCACTATTAAATTCATGGTCCTTCGTTAGTCTGCAGGCTCAGTTTGGGTCCTGCAAAGACCGCTAGCAGTGTCAGAAAGACTCCTTTCCTACAAAAGAGTTTATGTATCACTGAACATAGAATATCTTGTGGTAAGCACTTTGCATGCCTGGGGATTCAAGATTAACTTCTTAAATCAAATAGGCTTTTGAGAAATTCAATCTATAAAGCTGAAGGATGATTACTAGGAGAGTTTTAAAATCTCCTTTTTATACAAAGCATTATTAAAGTACTAACAAATGGAAATAAATCAGATAAGAACATAAATGTCTATCTACACTGTAGCAGACACTAGGAAGAAGTTGTCCCCTTCCTTCAAAATGCTTCATCCTGCTGCTGAGCCGTTTGCTTTGGGGTGAGGAAGAAGACAAGTCAAGGCAGAAGATACCTGTTGCTTTGCGCAGGTGACTAAGAGGCTTTCATCTTTTTTCTCTAAAAGACTAATGACCTGATTTTCACAGGTGCCTGTGTAATCACAACAGTAAAATCAGCAGGACCTTCAGGCAGTTAACGAGCTCTGTAAAGATCTGCCTTAAGCATCTTATGTCTGGAGCTCTGGAACCTTAAAAGACAGAAGCGAAGAACGCTATTACAATGCAAAGGAAAAAGTTCTTGGAAAGGAGAGAGGAGGGGGAAAAGTTATGCTAGTAACAAACCTCAGTTTTCAAGATGCCATTAAATCAAACACCTACCACTCAGAAGCAGATCTTTTTAGGAGAGTAGATTTAATTAGTACATATTAATAGATAACTCAGCAATTTGTAGAGGCTCCTTGGCTGCTGTTTATAGCTTCTGATGGATTGATTTTACAAACCCTACAAGAAGGTATGATACATACATAAGTCTTCCATTTACTGACAACATCTGATGGTCTTATAGCTAATTTTGAACTCACCTGAAGCACTGAATGATTTCATCCTGGGATTTCATTACATTCACAGAATAAAACCAACAGTGATACTGAAAGAGAGCAATGGTCATTTACTCTAGTGACTTTGCTCCTTGTGAAATAAAAGTTAGCATGAATGAATAAATGATGTTGCTAGTCAAACATGTTTTCTTATTTGCCCAAAATACCAAACTGAAACTCACTGTTTTGGACTCATGTGTCCCCATGTACCTGCAGTGTACCTCAAAAACCACACTCTGTTTCTGACTAATCTTCAAAGCACTCATACTAGCTAGTGAGTTTTGGTGAAGACAACCAAAATAAGATTTATTTTTTTTTATGTTTCTGGGGAATGCCTCACCTATAGAAATGATCAGAGGGCTGGAACACCTCTCCTATGAAGAAAGGTGAGAAAGTTGGGGTTATTCAGCCTGGAGAAAAGAACGGTCTGGGAAGACCTTATTGCAGCCTTTCAATATATAAAGGGGGCTTACAAGAAAAATGGATAAAGACTTTTTACCAAGGCCTGTAGTGACAGGACAAGGGGCAACAGTTTTAAACTAGAAGAGGATAGATTTAGATTGGACATAAGAAAGAAACACTTTTACAATGAGGGTGGTGAGACACTGGAACAGGTTGCCCAAAGAAGTTGTGAATGCCCCATCCCTGGAAGTGTTCAAGGTTAGGCTGGACAGGGCTTTGAGTAACCTGATCCAGTGAAAGATGTCCCTCCTCACAGCAGGGCGGTTGGACTAGGTGATCTTTAAAGGTCCCTTCCAACCCAAACAATTCTATGATTCTAATTCCTCTTAGGTTTCACATGCCATCTCAACAACTTGAAAGATGTATTTGGTAGGCCTATGCTCAAGGTCTCCAACAAGACATACATTAGCATTGCCAATCACTCCTTCCACTCAAAGGCCTCAAAGTGGTGATCTATTTTTAGACTTTCACTCAGGCTTCAGAGCACTCATTCAAGAGAAAGATCTCCATTCACCCCCTCCTCTACCTGAATTTAAACCCATACCATCTATCTTCTTGAAGACGAGCAGAGGGTTATTTTAGAGAAGAAACATCACTTAGTAAATATCAAAGTCTTCTCGTGACTCTTTGGAGGGCACATTTCAACACCAACAGAACTATTAGACTTGATAATAAATACTTTGTTCAATTTCCTTATACTGGCCATAAAATCACTAATACATAGTTTGTCAGTAAGATTTATGCATCAAAAGAAACATAAATCAGTGTCTTTACAACCAATTTCTTTCATCAGATAAAGCTATGAAAAAAAGAATATCTTAAGTGGCAGATTCCCATTTCTTCTGTTTCTTTAATGAGCATGTAAAAGTACCTACTCTCATCAAGACAGCACAAGAACATCAGATACAGGAGAAGTTTTATTATAATTCACTTCTGCGTTATTTTTGAATGCCTATAGTAAGTGATATCAGCTAAGACCATGGCTTCTGCACAGATTTCTCACCAAAAAGAAAGAATTTGAGCCTGCATCTTTCCTTTCCCCACATATGCAGACTCTTAATGCCAGGCAAAATTATTGTGCCAATCGTATGATCATACTAATGCCCATGAACCAATGGCACTAATAAGTCTTTGGCTGTGCACGTACATGCATACACATACTGAAGTTTTCCCTATCACCACATCAGATCCAATCCTTATTTGAGTATTACAGCATATACACCTGTCCATTTCTGAAGATGTAAATTTATTGAAATTAGGTGAATCTTATAGCACTATAAACAGACAAGCTCAAAAGTAAAACTGTTTCGAAACCATTATTTCCATGTTTTTTATTATCTATATTACAATAACATTTGAAGATTTCATTCCAAATGATAAATTTATCTTTTTCTCTTCCCGATAATTGATTTAAAAGATTTATTATTTTCTAGCCATGACTGGAAGAGGTGAAGAATAAACTTTTCCCACTAGCAAAAAAAAAGGTTAATATAGGGAAACATTTAGATGAGTAGTATGCCAGGTAAAACACTTTTCCAACAGTAAATTTTCATTGTACTTCAGCTTCTCAATTACAATACAGAAGTAACCCTAGTATTTAGCCCAACAGCCTATATGCAAAGATACATGCTAACTATTATGAACACCTGTGCAAACATACTGTAGGAGAGGAGAGTCACTTACTTGATGGTCCATGAGAGTCTCTGTTATCACCATGATGCTGTGTACACATACAATTGAAGAACGAAGAACAGCAAACAAAAAAATCCAGGCCAGGAAGAAGCAAGTGCACAAAAGCAGCAGCGGGAAAGAAGGAGGACAATGAAAACAGTGTTAGTTCATAACTAAAATACAACATGCGCCTCAATACCAAAGGCAAGACCTCAAGAGACTTAGCAGTTCAGAAAAGTTGAAGCAACAAAACCGACAAATATGCTTGTAGAGAAGCCATTACTAGAAGCCATCATCGTATATGGTTAGTAAACAGCAACTGTCCCAACTGCTAATTCTGGGTGGAACCTCTCCATCGACAATTTAGTGCTCATATGACTTGATACACAATATATTATCAAAAATTTTTAGCTGGAAAGTTTTCAGAAGACTAAAGCACTGAAGAAAGTTGAAATAACACAAAATTTGTTTCCAAAACAGCCCCACTTTCAGACAGGTGTTTTGGAAAGACAAAAACTTTTAAGCTGTCAGTAACGTGTAAGCACCCACTAATGCCAGATCCAAGCCTAACTGCTTTTCACACAAACACGAACTCAGAAGCCACAGATCCAGCTCATCTACAAACACAGGCAACATTTTAAATTGCTTAGGATGCAAGACAAGCAGTGCCGTTTTGAATTTAAGAGGACATTTTATATCAAAGTATTTCCAAAGAATCAGGTTGTATAGAAAATTAGCACTGTCCCACTGAATGCATCAAATACAGGCACTGCAGGAGAGTAATTACATAGTAAGAGTCTGTACTCCTTTCTGACATTGCTACTCAAGGCCACAATTGGGGCTAAGATCCCACTGTGCTCAGCTGTGTACAGATGTAAGGTAAGTTGTACTCATGTCTTAAAGGATTTACTACCTTTGAAACCCAGGAATAACAGAAAGGGAGGACAAAACAAGCATACTGATCAGCATGAACATTTCCTCCTTAAAAATAAAATAAATCCAAACATGCTGTATCTTCTATATCCCAAACAAAAACCTTTTGCTCCATAAAGGAGCGAAATCTTTACCCTGCCTAAAAGAGGATCCAGTCTTACCTCTGTGTTATCAGGACTTAGCAGCAGGAAACGTAAAAAAGAAAAATAAAAAACATAGCAAGAAGGAGCCTTGTCTTACACTCCTGATATCAAACCACGGATTTTTATTCCTCACAGCTGCCTAGGGGTGTTAAATTGGCACTGCAATGTGCAACTGTAAAGTACCACAATGAGAATACTACAATTGCAGTACACATCATTGGAAAGGTGAGGGAACCCTTCTTTCATAATCTTGCACTTTCTGGAAAAAGACTTGATTAAACAAGAGAAGCTGAAGTAAATTATAAGTGCATTTGGTAAACAACTTTCTATCCCTGTCTGAGACTAAATTTAGGTCAAAGACTGAAACACTGCTAAGGGAACCTGTGAACTTAACAGACAGGTTTAGGTACTAGTACATGAAATGCATTCAAGAATTCAACAGTTTTCAAGGCAAAGGGATGTTTTTTAATGTACAGGTAACATGCTGCAGACTAGGAAACAATTTCTGTTCAGACTGGAACTGTATTACCCTATGCTGGTTTGAGAGCCAACCAAATAGTGACAGATAAGAGAGCAAGATAAAGGAGTCTGCAGTAGCTGTACAGAGATCCAGCAACCGACTGAAGGACTGGGAACACCACTGTTCAGCACTGGTCTCCTTTATTTCACGCTAAAAGTTTGAGAGCAAGAGAAAAGAACTGGAAAAATAAACTGTGAACAGACATATAGGATCAGAAGTTTCTGAGACTCAGACAGCATGTTCACTCGCAGTGCATACTTACACGTTGAAGAGAAAGAGTGAAAAAGCACGGCGGCAGGTCCTGTCTCACTGCCTGCCTCTCAAGCAGCCTTGACCAAGATACAACATGACACCGCAGAGCAGGGCAACCCGTCACCCGACACGATGCAGGGGCTTTTTATGTAAATATTTTAGCATTGCATGGTTAATCCTATGAACTGGTACAAACAGCTCCTACGCCAGAGGCTGAAACACAAGCCTGTCTAACTCTGTCCCTGATCTTCTCCAATAGACATTCTGTTTACACACCAAACTGCCTCTGTTGCTGGTCAACCCCCTCTCTTCATGGGAACTATTTGGGCCTGTGTGTTTACCAAAAACCTGCAGTTCTAAATATCGATGCAAGATGTTAAGATACTGAAGTGAGACTATTTCGGTCAAAAAAATCTCTTCATATTCCAATAGCCTATTGCACCTCTATCATCTGCAATTCATATCACTGCAGATGGGGGATTCAAACTCCTAAGGGAACAAAACACAACAGTTTTACTACTTCAATATTTTCTCCATCACCTCCCACAATTTTTATTCTAAATATACAAAATTAAGAGAAGCATACACTTATTTCCAGAGACACAGCCTACCCTTATTTTCACATTTATTTAATCGATGACTTTGATTACAGATTACAGAACAAGTCCTTTGCGAAGGGAGGTTCTCAACACTACATGATTGATTTAGCTTCTGCTGAGGCACATTTAGTTAAAAATGTTACTATCAAAACATACAAAACCTAGCCCTCCTCCCAGTAAAGTTTTAGATTAAGACTAAGGAATCAAACGAGCAATATAAACCATCACATCAGACAGCAGACATAATTCTGTTTTCATACAAAAGCAGCTCTGTGCTTCAGAAAAGTACTATTTTTAGACATTCATTTCTCAGAAACAAAGCTTGTAACAACTGCTACTAAACCTAAAATTATATCTGCCAACTCGTCCTATAAAACAAAAGCCTTTTCCTGTTGAAGATTAGGGTAAAAGCAAAAACATATGTCATGCTAGCATGTCTGAATCTCACACTACAAAAGGTAAGTTTGTTAAAAATACTAGATTTACAAGCTAAACCTACAGCAAAATTCTTAACAGAGTTTAAATGAACGTTTTAAAGGCAAGTTCAATTTTTCACCCTGCTGAAGACAGACTTTTCCTGAAAGCAGTCTCTAATATGTGTAAATCACTAAGATTAATCATGTCACATTTAAATTCAGGACCATTAACCCAACCTGCAAAGCTGATCAGTAAAGGGGCCTCTATTCTATGCTTCAAGGAAAAAAGGTAATTTTATGTCTGCTGATGTATTTAAATAGCAAGGGCTGACTGACTGTAAAAGTTATATCAAAGGCAATATATTTATGAAATACATGTTTTGGTAAAAATTAGAGCCAACCAGAAAGTTTTCTAAAAAAATCATTTAGAAAAAGAATGGTTTACACCAAACATTCCCATGTAATGTTCTGGGCCAGTGAGGCTTGTTTAAATTAAATGAATAAGTTATAGAAAAATAGGCAAAAACTGTTCTGAAACAAGAACTCAAACCAGTGTCCAATATTTTGCACTGCTTTAATGGTGACAGACTACACTGAGCTGTCACAAAATTTGTGTTCATATATAGTGTGTATAAACCTAATTATTAGACAGGAAAAGCATTTTTATCTAAGACTTTTCTCCCTAGACCGATTCTGAAAGAAAAGCCCACAATATTAAGATCTGTGATCTCCTCTCCTGTTTTTCTTTTACACGCAAGCCAAAAACACATTAGAAAGCTGACACCTCTAAAAAGGGCTTTTTCAGGTATCTCCTAGACACACCTCAAATGACTTAAACTGCATAGCAAAATGTTGATCGTGTTCTTCATGCATGTTTGCAACTCATGTATTTCATGAATTTTAATCAGACAAATAGAACTTAAAAAAAAAAAATCAGATTGCAGCTAAGTCTGGAATACTGAGCAATCTCAAACATGACCCTTCAAAAAATTTAAAATTCTGGGAAGTGTCAGCACTTGTATACACTCAAGGTCTTCAAAATTACTGGGTCCAATCTCTCTTAAAATATATGGGGGTTTTCTAATACACCAGTTTCAATTTTTTACTATGAGGCACCCCAGACCAAGTATATTAGACTCCCAGATAAGCTTTCAAAAATGTTTTTAACAGCTGTAGTGCAACACACAAAACTTCACATTGTAAGTGCAATTAAGATAGACAATTACCCCACTAAATGATATTTTGGCAAGAAATGCTTAGAGTAGCCAATCACAGTATACCATCAGTTAAAAAAAATTATTCTGAGATGACATTTCAGGTGCCTAAGCACATAAAGATGAAAGGCAAATCTATCCTTACACTCAGCGTTCTTCTGAAGCAGACTTGGTAAATCATGTAGAGCCTCGTTTCAAGATAGCTTCTTAAAATCACGCTATTGTGAAGGTTTGTCACAAAAAGAAAACTAGCACATTTCAAGTTACTTTCAAGTTTTTTGTAAAGTGGTATTTTTTTTGATTTTAGGAAATAAAGAGCACAGCAACTGAATTGACAGGATTTTTTTTAACAATATATCCCATCGCACAGCTGACAGATGACACTCCTAGTATGTTGCGCCTGGGACATAGATGCATTGGCACTGCAACGAATCAATGAATCTGTTCTTTATAGCAAAAAGCCAAGGATTTTCTTAATGCACTGCAAAATAGCTTGTCTCCAAATTCATCACTTAAGACAGAAACAGTAATAAAACACTCGATCAAATTAATAGCTCCATGTAGTAGTTGAACTGTCACAAATAAAGCTGGTCACTAATGAGGTCTTAAACTTGAGCTTTTCAGTTAAAGAAAAAATACCCTGTATTGCCTCTGGGAGGCAGTGCTTTGTATCAGAAAGCAGCTTTGGAAACTAAAAAACATTTTGTGCTTCATCTTACTACAGTGCTTCCATGTAACACAGCTTGTGGAAAAATTAAATTCTTAAATAATTTCAAGATTATGATGATGAGGAAGTGTCACAGTACCCACTAGCCTTTCCTGGTTGTAAATTGTGCTTAGAAAGAAAGAGCTGGTATTTTCACTACTTCAGAAATTTTATAATCAGCCCAGATTATCAACTCTTATCCCAAAATGACTTTCATAACATATAATTATCACTTCACCTGCCTTTTTTGCTCCTCATTCCACAAAGAAATACATTATTTTTTTTCTTTTGTCCATAGTCACTAAGTAGTAAAGTGCCAGTTAGTACAGTTAGTAAGACTGAGAGGAATACCTTTTTCTTTTAGGACTCCCAGACACTAACAATCAAATCCAAGAACCGAATGTTTCTTGACATCCCACCCTCTTGCCATGAGAATCTAGCAAACGATGGGTGATACTACATAATACTCCAAATGCATCCACCGGAAAAGTATCAATTCAAACCAAACTAGAACAGATTCAAGCCATTTAATCCTCTCCCTGCAAAAGCATCTTCCCATTCATCTGATTACATGAAGCCACATTTAAGTTACTCACTGAATTTCTATCAAGTTCCCCGTCAACCGGAACGGTCTCCATGCTGAAAGGGCGTGTTGGCTGTCTCTCCGTCAGTTAGAGTTCTTCCATTCTTCTACTTAAGATCCTGGAGGGAGAAAGAAAAATACAGTAATTCACTTCCAATAGCTGCAATCCATTAAAGAACGACACTCTCTCTCCTCTGTTTTAAGAGGGTAAGTCTCCCATCGTCTATATTACGGTTCCTTGCAAAACATGGACATTACCCATAAAAATCAACTTTTTAGGAATGGAAAGGATAGTTTCAAATGAAATGGCCAAAACAAAAGCTACTCGCAGAGGCAAGTGTTTACTTTTAACTACACTTGTATCAAATAAGGATGCTGGAGGAACACAAGCGAAAAAAAAAAAACACAAAGGTTTTGCCTTCTATTTCCCCTTGTTCAGAGTCCCCAGCAGCACACCACTCCTGCCCCACAGGCGCGCACACACACACAAGCTGTTTGGGTATGAAAAAGCCATTCTGGAGCAGTAGTCAGAGTTTAGGGCTTCTCAGCATAACTCCAAAACCAGCCACGTTTTGCTTTGTGGAACAGAGACATAGAAATGAGATCACTTGCGCAAGCCAGCACCCTCTGTGGCAGAGCAGGCACCCAGCTGGTGGTCACCACACACAGCCAGGAAGCAATACCTCGTTCTCTAGACATTTCCCATTTACTTTATTTTTGCTAGAGAATGAAAGCTATGATAAACTTTAGTATTCACACCACATTTTAAGTCACCAGTGAGACAAGAAAACGGTCTGGAATCAAGCAAAACCTGGTGGAAAAAGCATGCCTTAACCGTCCACTCATTTCATGGATTTGAGGAGAGAAGCAGATCAGGATGGGATGCCTACAGAGATGCCCACCTACAGCCCACTGCCCTGCTTCTCTCTCCAAGGCTCCCATCAGCAAAAGATACAAATGGACGCGATGTTCAAAACAGTAAAGCCAGCATCCCACAGGGAAAAAACCCTGCAGCCCCACCCTCCAGGAAGCCATGCTCACACTGCCCTTCCCTTCAGCATGAGCAAGCCTGTGGTCACAGAATTAGCCCAAGGGCATTCTTTTTAAAAATTTTCTCTTTGTCTTGGGTGGGGTGAAAGGGCAGGAAGCAGCTAAATTACAAGCCAGATTGCTAAACCAACACTTCTGCAAGAGCAAGGGTAGCATGGAAACGGTGCCTTTTTTTTAAGCTATGGTGTTAGCATATTGTGCTTCAGGTATACGTCAAGCTATGGCTTCAGCTCAAGCTTTAGCAAAATCAGACTGAGAACACAGGGGTGGGGTGGGAGGAGGCATCACAGCCCCGCCAGGGAGCCTGAGGAGCACTGGGGTGCAGGAGGACAGGAGAAGGGCAAGGAGAAGACTGGGAGTGTAGACAACAAGATCTTGTGGTTCAAAGACTGCCTCCAGAAATACACACTCATAAAAACAAATCTCACTATAAAGAACAACCGTTTGTTCAACTGCTTTCAATGTTTTTATTATTGGGTTTTTTTGTTCTTGTATTATGTAAAGCACATTAACATTAAAAATCCCTTAGGAAGAACATACAATAACAACACCCTATAGCAAGTTACCATAACATATGCCACTAAAACACAAAATGAAGCTTTGTGTTTAAAAAGTGCTATGTTAAAACACATAAAAAGTTTAACAAAAAGACTGTGTGCTAAAGAAACTACAAAGTTTATAGCTCCCTACAACTCAGTTCAAAGAACTGACAAGGATCTTACTCTTACTCGAGTACCCGAGTAGTTAACAAGGTGGCACGGAACTGGGAAGCATATGGCTAGATGTTTTCATGTAAATTAGAAACAGTAGACGCCTGAAGGGAGATGACTACAAGTCATTAATTTGAATTAATAATATGAAAGATGGCATTGCCACAGAAAGAGGAATTCACCCCAGAAGCTCTGCTTCCCGGGGCAGCAGGCACTGCAACACGCACCTTCCACGCACCAGCGCGGGGATGCAGAATTGGGTAATGTCTCTCGGAGACTGCTCCTTGCCACCTCCCCCCCCCCATTTTAGGTTCTATTATGAGCAGGCAATTCAGCAACACCTGCATTCAGCTGCATACATATTCAATTTACAGAAACACTGAACTCTCTTAAACAGGATGAAAAGTGTGTGGCATTGCAAACAGATGTATACACTGATATTTAAAGCAGTTGGTCAGCTTTTCCAGTTACACAAACTTGCAATCATACTCAGTTGCAGAGTAAGATCTTTCCTGACACAGAAACATTTACCCTAAAACAGTTTTAAACCCATCTCTATTTTTAACAGACATTTTTTAATTCATGATTTTTATTGTCAACACTCATGGTGCATTCTGCATTTGTTCATGTGACTGCAGCCAGCACAGCCTTCCTTATCTCAGTCTCAGGAGTAGCATCATCAGACAGGTACCCTAATGTCTAATTCTTAGCCGTCGTGGTCATCCATGGTCCCCCAGGAAACTTATGATCCAGCAGGGTCCCAAAGGCTGCAGAGAAGTTACCTGGGAGAGGGAGGGAGAAAATTCTGCCTGTGCAGCTTTGAACAGACTTGCAGAGAAAAGCAGGTGCAGAAATGGTTAAGGACTATCTTCCCCCATGCTGCTGAGCAGACAGCCAGCTTGGCTTATTTTTCTTGGCAAAGTGAAGGCTGAAAGTGAACAATATTGCTTCTGAAATATGCCAAAATAAATACCAAGGAGGGAAAAGGGATCTCTCAGCAAAATGGTATTGCCAAAAGCCAAATAAGTATGAACTTGGAGAACAGATTTATTTTGAAAATTACAGAATGCTTCCAACCATCTGAGCCCCAAGGCTTTGAATTAACTTTACAACCAATGTAGGGAAGGGGAATTTATTTATTTATTTGTAAATGCAGGCAGGTTATTATGAGGGGTGCTTCCACAGGTAAGGGAGCTCTTTTCTACTTCAGCCAATGCAACCATTAGATTTGAAGACACAATCCCAAACTTAAGACATCATCTTTTTAGCTCTTGGGGGGCATTTATAACACGCCTTCGCTGCCCTCTCCACATTCACAAGTGTTTGCAATTTGCTTGTCTGCCTGGTTGGTTGGTTTGGGGCTTTAACAGATGTTCCCACTTCACAATCACACCACTTAAGATCTTAAATGTTCAGAAGGGCACATGCAAACTGAAATAATTTGAAAATAATTATATGATGGCATCCTGGCTAATCATCTATGAGTTTTTATAGACAATTGATACAAACTGGCACTTAGAAAGGTATTGCTCATTTTAAAGCAGCCGTACCAGTCAGACAAATCACGCCACAAAATAAGGTATTTCCAACTGTGAAGATGATCTGGGGTGATCAGCATGTATTTAAAGCAAAAAGGAAATGCATCCTACTTATCACATGATCAACAACCTGTCCTGTTAATGTCTGCATTTAATCTTGATTTATTTTAGCAGATTGTATCAGCCATTGGTAGCTTTTGTACGAGTCTGGTTTTCAGTTAGCTGCACTTTAAGAAAAGGAAAATCCCGCTTGGGTCTCTGACAGAAGCAAAGAACAGCATGCATCAATAAAAGCTACTACCCTGTGTGAACAGGATTTTATCTAACTATACATACATATGCATACTCAGATGTCTTGTGCGACTTCCTACCTCTTCCTAACTCCCACCCTTTAAAAAAAAAAAAAAAAAAAAAAAATCTCAAATGTTATAAGAGTATGCCTCAGGGCCTGCACTTGGGTCACAACACCCC
>NW_009260774.1:3344229-3371934 GCF_000687185.1 Egretta garzetta
GCCAGCAGTGTGCTCAGGTGGCCAAGAAGGCCAACAGCATCCTGGCTTGTATCAGAAATAGTGTGGCCAGCAGGAGCAGGGAAGTGGTTGTGCCCCTGTACTTGGCACTGGTGAGGCCGCACCTCGAATACTGTGTTCAGGTTTGGGCCCCTCACTACTGGAAAGATGTCGCATTGCTGGAACATGTCCTGAGGAGGGCAACAAAGCTGGTGAGGGGTCTGGAGCACAAGTCTGAGGAGCAGCTGAGGGAGTTGGGGTTGTTTAGCCTGGAGAAGGAAGAGGAGGCTGAGGGGAGACCTTATCACTCTCTACAACTCCCTGAAAGGAAGCTGTAGTGAGGTGGGGGTTGGTCTCTTCTCCCAAGCAACAAGCGATAGGACATGGGGAAATGGCTTCAAGTTGTGCCAGGTTAGGTTAGGTCGGGTATTAGGGAAAGCTTCTTCAACTGAAAGGGTTGTCAAGCATTGGAATGGGCTGCCCAGGGCGGTGGTTGAGTCCCACACCCCTGGAGGTATTTAAAAGACATGTGGATGTGGTGCTTAGGAACACGGTTAAGTAGTGGACTTGGCAGTGTTTGAGTCCAGCTGTAAACCTATTAGCTTGGAAAAGACCTTTTAAGATCAATGATTCTATGTTACATGATGTTCTCCAAGGTATAGTTGCACAGGTCACAGAGCACAAGCAGCAGAAGCCAGATGCCTTGGCCATGTCAGAAGTCTCTGTGGCAGCACGTCTTTATTCACACCTTTACAGACAAGTGGATTGGCAGTGTTCTGTACTGACTTACAAATTCTGTATGTTAACCAGATTACATCAGTGTTTATTGTAGGGATATGTTAATTTAATCAAATAAAAGGGTTATTAGGAAAGACAAGCCCTTTTTTCTTCCAGCAAAAGAAAGCCTCCTCACCAAATATCTAACTTGTCCCAGGCGCATTAGAGAGTTTAAACCTGACTCCATGACAGCCATACCCTATTGGTGGTATGTTTCTAACATTAAAACTGTAATTCACGTCACAAAAGGACTCTTCTTCACTTTCTCCCACAGAAGATTAGCTTCCGTTCAAACACTTCACTAAGTCTGCAGAATTTCAAGAGTCTTTGCCTGATCTCATGGCTGAGATGCTTGTTATGCTACCTCCTCCACCCTCACTGTGCTGCTCCCCCCCCCCAGGTCCTGAATTTCAGCCAAGATGCAGCCACAAAGTGAAAGTGGTAGAGATGACCCCTGAATCTAACAAGTTTTCTGCTTAGTCGATGGACCAAGTTACTTGAACACCTGCATACTGTATTATATAGACAGCTTTTAGCTTTCTCCCTTAGTACTGATCACCTACAGTTGCTAGATTTGGCGTTTGCACTGGGACACAGTTTTGTGATCTGTTATAGTATCAGAGTACACTCTTAATCTCCGGCATCATACCTCGTAGGCAAGGTACAGCCTCACCCGTGACCTGCTAACAGCCTGCACTGGCTGCATGGTAAAACAGCTACTGCACGCCGATCTGGCCTTTCCAAAGGGGAATCACAGAATGGCAAGTGTTGGAAGGGTCCTCGGGACATCATCTAGTCCAACCCTCCCACTAAAGCAAGTTCACCTAGCACACAGGCAAGTATTCTCCAAGGTTCTGACCTCCAAAACTGACCTGCTGTATGCCTTCTTTCCTTATGGCCTAAAATAAGTTAATGCACTTCAAATTGGCCAAGATGGCAATCAGATAAGAGTGTATTGTAAATTTCTTTAAGATGACACAGGCAGAATACACTGGATTCAAAGATCAATGTGGCAGCAAGCATGGGTGAGGCACACTAGGAGAAAGGAAACCCTAGTTGTTTCCATTGGTGTCAAGAAGGGTAAAAATTCACCTAGGTCTTTGTTGGAAAGCAGAGTCACAACAGTACCAGAGAAATGCTATTCCACAGGGAATCACAGAATGGTTGAGGTAGGAAGGAACCTCTGGAGGTCATCTTGTCTAAACCCTCTTTTGCTGGAGGGCATCTAAGAAGCTTTTGAGTATCTCCAAGGTTAAGGACTCCACAACCTCCCTGGGCAACCTGCAGTGTTTGGTACCCTCACAGTAAAAAGTGTTTCCTGATGTTGAGAGGGAACCTCCTGTGTTTCAGTTTGTGCCCATTGCCTCTGGTCCCATCGCTGGGCATCACTGGAAAGAGCCTGGCTCTGTCACCTTCAAACCCTCCCTTCAGGTATTTATACACATTGATGAGATCCACCCAAGCCTTCTCTTCTCCAGGCTTAACAGCCCCAGCTCTCTCAGCCTCTCCTCATGTAAGAGATGATCCAGCCCCTTGATCATCTTCATAACCCTTCACTGGACTCTCTCCAGTATGTCCACGTCTCTTTTGTAATGGGAAGCCCAGAACTGGACCCAACACTCCAGGTGTGGCCCCACCAGTGCTGAGTAGAGGGGATCACTACCCTTGACCTGTTGGCAATGCTTTGCCTAATGCAGCCAAGGATACTGTTCACCTTCTTTGTGGCAACGGCATGTTGCTGGCTCATGTTCCGTTTGCTGCCCATCAGAATCACCAGGTGACCCCTAGTTCTCAGGTGTGGTTATCAGTGCATTCAGTCCAGTAAGGCCCATAAGGAAGTTTAAGGTAATACTCTTATGAAGGACATCCAAGTGCTAAAAAAAAAAACCCACAATAAGGAACAAGTTTCATAACAGTTAGGAGCTAACAGGGATAGGATTGGTTTTAAGAGGTGAAAGGAAATCTACATCCTGAATCTAACTAGGGTGATCAAACCAAGGCTCTCAAATAATCTAAGTGTCATTCGTCAGTCATGACAGGGTGAAGGCACTTTCACTTTGCTCCATGCAGTAGGAGAGCATCAATAGCACAGAAGGTAACAAAGATACATGTCTGTCTTTCAAGGCTCTTTGAATCCAGTGCACCAGATGAAATACAGCCCCCTGGTCGTAGTACAAGGCCACAGATCATCTCTCTCGGTTCCTGAGTCCACACACCAAGTATGCTTCATTAACAAGCTACAGATCAGGCCAGCTTCTTGCACATGACACCATGTCACTGCACACCAAGGACCCCGTGTTTCTTGAGACCAGTTCCAAGAAAGCAGAAACTGAAGCCGAGTTACTGGTAAAAATGTAGTGGGGCCAACAAGGTCAGAAGATTCAGCAAAAGATCTGGTAAACAAAGAAATGGCAAATTTTTCTCAACTTTCAAACCAAGTATCTTACACACACTAACAAGAACTTGGAAGAGGTTTTATTCTGCAATTCTAGAAGAGAAATTTGAGACCTGAGTAAATCCCTAGGTTCAATTACTTCTGCTGTGAAGTCAGGCCAAATAGGAGAGCTTGACAAAGCCAGTCATAATATAGGGGAAGTTATAGATGACTAACTGCATGGTTATGTTAACTATGAACTGCAACGTTTGACCTCTGAAGGGTCTGCTACAGGCATTACTAACCACAGCAGACTCAACAACTGCCTCACATATGCCTCCCAGGTACACTGTGATCACTTAATGCTATCAGCCACCAAATACACCCTTATGAAACATTTCCTTCCACCCTGAATTTCATCACCTGCCTTCTCATTTCCTGAATAAACACCCCACATGCAAAGAAAGCTGTTTCCTCTGTTTCTGTAATGCTGTTTTCACAGCGGGGAGAAGGAGAGGGGAACCATAAATGTTGAAGCACTTAAGAAGACTTGTAAACGTCTCTCATCTAGAAGAAACTTGGAAAGCAAAAGCATAGTTCAGATACCTCAGCTCTCTTTTGAGAGTGATAGATGGCAGTCAATGTCAAGAAAAGGATGGAATACTTCTGAACAGCCACTGCAACTTTAATAAATTACGACCCTCAACAGGTATCCCACAGGTAAACTTGTCCTGATAAAAATGAAGAGGAGGTAAGAGTCACCTTCAGGTACTAAAACCCCAGCATCCTCTCAAAGCTCAAGTCCCAGGTCTTCTGGAGCACTTTGGCCATTAAAATGCACTTCAAAGCTCCTCAACCTGTCCCAGTCTTCATGATGCATATTTTGCAAGACTGCTCCCAAAATCCAAAGGAGCTGTAGGTCTAAAAGTAGTTATTTCTTCACATAAGGGTGTCTGGTTACCTAGACCATCACCCACTCTGCCTCTACAGGCCAGTTTTATCTAGGGTTCAGTCTAACTTTTGAGGCTTAGAACAAGAGAGGCATTAAATCATTAAATTCTTTGCAATTATTAAGCTTGAACCAGAGCACACCTATGAAGTGTCATAAAATATTCAAAAGATTTGTGCTGCTTTGGTGTGATAACGTAGGAAAAGAAGATTCAATCAAACCTTACATAGCCAAATCTAGCATTTTATTGTTACATTTCAAGACACTGCAGTTTCAACCAGCAAAATAACCAAGCAGATGCTAAACCAACCTTACAGCAGATACAAGCATATCAATACCAGCATTGTTTAAACAACGTTAAATTGGTCAACAACAGCCTTTGAAGAAAAAAAAAAAAAAAGAAAAAGATGAAGTCAGTCTAAATGGTTAGACACATTGTGCAAAATCTTTTCATTTCAAAACTACCCCAGGCACTACGGCACATTTGCTGTTTGGGCTTTGTGTTTTTCCTACCCAAAGATGACAAACTAAAAAAAGGTTTAAGAAAGCAACATGACAAACATAATAATTTTAAGTCAGGGAATCCTGTCTTTCTTCTAACAGTGTTAGAAGTTTTCTTTCACAAATGTAAAGGTACTACTAAGAGCCTCTCACACACACACACACACAATCTATTCAGTCAACTTATGTTCTTCTAGAGGTTTGCATTAGAAGCCAAGATGCTCCTATTAATATCTCACAGTGAAAAAAAAAAGTTGTTCTACACTGTGTTGAGAGGCCAGCTGGCACTGCCTGTGGTTTCTCACCTCTCATGTTGGCAGCCATATGAAGTTGCAGTGTGGCACACTCCTCTAGACACAGCTGAAAGGGGTTAAGAGATTACTAGTCCTCCACTCCTGGTCCTTGCCTCTGCCTTCCCCACTGTGGCTGCTGCATTTCTGACCAGCTGTGCAGGTGCCCCCTAACCCTCTGTCAGAGGGACACCCGCTATTGCAGATTATTTTAAACACTCTCAAAACACAGATCATTTAAACTGAGGTAGGCCACAGGACTTTGCACCTGCCTTTCTGCTTGCAGCTCTGGCACAGCAGTGGTAAAGAACAGCTGAGGGCTACCTCCCAACCCACCTCTGTTCCAACCATAACAGCCTGTGCAAGCAGGGACTGTGTCTACAGCTACAGACTTGCCCAACACCGACTAGAAACTACTGCAGGGAACAAAGGGAGTCCAGCCAAGGCCAAAGGAAAAGCAATGCTGCTGTTAAAGGTTTTTCTGAAATGAAAAAGAAAGATAAGTCAGCAGAGATGTTTCCACAGACAAGATGGACAGGTGGCAGAACAAGCCCTTCCGTTTCTGACGCCAAAGTGGAATCAGTTGCCATCCTGAGACACGAGAGAGATCTGGATTTCCTCTGCATGGAACTTTCCAAAACAAAATCCAACCTTGCTTTTCCTAAAAGGAACATTTTTATCTTTTCCCCTCAACAGACATTACTGTCAAGTATAGAGTCAAAGCATTACAAAGGAAAAAAAAAGCACACTTACTATTTCAAGCCTATGAAAAACACTTTAAGCATATAAGAACTAATTCACTCTGCTGAAAAAGCCTCAATAAGGGGATGCTAAAACTCTACTTTAATACTTCAAGTGATGCAGTGTACTACCTTCAGTGAGGAAACCCTTTAAAAATCTTGGTTATAATGTGATCATAGATACAGAAATACTTTAAGTCTCACATGCAGGTCAAGAATACAATCAACTTCATAAGGAATGAAGTTTCAGAGAGCTATTCTGAGACATATATAAATGGCTGCAAGTAATCATATTATTGCAGATAAATGAATTACCAACTGCCAGATGAACTGTATGTGATAGATTGGGGTTCTTTACCTATTGCAAATAAAGTAAGAAGTTACCTTAAACTACTGTAAAGTTTCTGTATCTGAGAAGCCGCAGTGACTTTGCTTGGACAGACAGGCACCACCACGCAGACAGTTCGCTACCACATCAAAAGCTACTGCAGCTGATTTCCTACATTGCTTCTCTCTGAGCTGACTTAAGCAAACACAAGCAAGATTCCAGCTTGTCACAGTTTCAGAATATGTACCTGGTCAGACAGTCACTGTAAAACATTCTGCCTACTAAGAGTTTACAAACAATCTGCAGTTTTAGTTGCTTGGTGTTCATACTATCTCGGACATTAGAGCATGTATTACTTATGTTACAATACCATTTATGTTTAAAAAGCCTCTACTGCTGGGGGATGGACAAGAACATTTTTCCAAGACTGTGTCCAAAAGACTACACAATGCTCTGTTTAAGCAGAGTCACCCCCTTTTCTCACCTACCGTCTCTCTCGTCTTTGCAGGAGTTAGGCACCTGGATAGGATAGCTGTCCTCAAAAGTGATCAAATCTTTCTCAGTACATTTCTTGACAATGGACACGGATCCAAAGCAACTGAAGCAAATTCAAATTAATACCACATTCATAGCTATACGTACTCTCTGAATCACCCAACTGTAAATGTCAAAGGTCATAATATGTAGGACAGACCATACTCAAAAAACAACCCCCAAAACTCCCCAAAACCCACACACCTTCGAGAGAGCAGAAACGTGTAAGGAGGTGACTACAAGTGACCTACAGTATCAGATTTTTGATATCACGTGAGGTTCCACCACAGCCTTCCCAGAAATTATAACTCACCAAAGCAGATACCAATCTTTACTTTTCTTACTGTACCTCTTAACCAGCAACTGGCAATGTTTGACTGTAAGCTCCCTCCAGTACAAACTTTTGTTCTGTATCTGTATGAGACCAAGTTCAATTTGATCCAAATGTGACTAGGGTTCTCAAGCTCAAAGCAATATAAACAGTTCCTGTTGAATAAACAGAGTGTTGAAGGGGAAGAGAATCAGCTGCACATCTACAGCAAAATGAAGAAAACCAAATTCATAAAACAAATAATGTACCTCCAAAATTGAGTCAGTGCAAAGGACCAATTTTCCAAGTGGCCGTTCTACTAGGTTTTAATATTTCCTTTGCATTGTGCATTTTGTTGCTTCTCAGAACTGAAAAGGATGGCTAACTCATTTTGAAGAGGAGAAATACAGCTTAAGAGCTCTTTTTAAATTTTTGTACCTGTTGAAAGGACACCTTAAGTTTTGGGGGTGGGAGGGGCGGAGCAGTTGGTTCTGTGCACTGCAAAAAAAAAAAAAAAAAATCTCGAAATATGGCTTAGGTGACTTACTAAGACCTGCCCAAGAAGAATACAATTATTCCAATTCTGAGCATGATGCTATTTAACTGCATTAATTTAGAAATAACACCAGATTACAGGCTTCCAGAGGTCTGACGGTGGTAACAGTTTTTTTCATTAGCAAGCACTGTTGAGGAACAGCATTAATGTGAAGTGAATAAAATAGACCATCTTTCCTCACCCAGAGCTCCCAAAGACCTACCAGTACAGAATCACTTTTCTATACCTCTGTGGCTTAGTTTCACCAAAGAACTGAGATTACCTCTCCGGGTCCTGCTAATAAGAACCACAAACACACCTGACAGGGGTTGAGCTAAGAGAGTAACTACAATCCTAACTTCTGCTCTAACCTGAGTACATTATATAGAAGAAATCAACACAAGTTCTAAGAATGAAAGCATGAAAGAATATTTCATGCAGAAAAACAAGCCTCAGTCAAGCTGTGCTTAGATGCAATAGTTATATTGTGTTTGAGAGGTTTGTATGAAATGGACTTTCTGCAGGATTAAACATGGTGGATATTTCAAACAGGAACCTAATGTTTATTCTCAAAGTACAATTTAATTTTCTTATGTTGGCAGCAGTGTCTCTTCTTGATATTAAAATAGAGCTGATGACACAAAAGATGGCCTTCATTTGGATTTCTTTTGGCTAGTGCTAGAAGGTAGTTTCCACAATTTCAGGATACAGGATATCTCTGTGAGATTTTAAGAACAAAAGGTCAGAGACTGCAATAGGAAAAACCCTAGAAATTCTAACTTAAAGTAGCAGCAGGTTCAAACAGGCAGCGATAGTATCTGGCCTACACATCATGGTTTATTAAAAAGACTTAGAAAGTCTAATTTAGATTTCCATTGTTTATGCCAAGTTTAGTTTTTTTCACTTTACTGCTTGCCTAATAAAGTGAGCTAATGAACATAACTTCTGGTTTTTTAACTGTCAATGCTATTCTACATGTTTGCAATTCAGGATCTTTCATAAGTTTTTTGGGGTGTTGTTTGTTTGAGGGGTTTTTTTGGTTTTGGTTTGGGAGGTTCTTTGGGGGCATGGGGGGGAAGTTGGGGGCTTTTTTTGGAGGTGTTTTTTCATTGTTTTTGTTTTGTGGGGTTTTTTTTAAATCACAAACACATATTTTAAATAGTCTTTGTACAGGCTTAACAAGGACATTTAGCATCAAACATCCAAGCTTGTCCTTCTGAAGCTACTGAGCAACTGCTGATCAACTTTGATTTGGAACTCCTGCAAGAATCTCACACAGCTTTTAGTTTAACAGGATGAACCAAAAGCATTTAAACATTACATAACCTGATCCACAGGCACTGTAAAACACTGTCGCATTGCAGGCTTGGCAAGTGACCTAGCACTAGACCTCATTTCCCCACCCATTTCTATTCAACAAATTACATGCTCCCCCATGACATTTCCTTGGGCAATGAGAAGTATCTCGCCTGCCAGAACAAGCAGCTATGGAAGAGATACAAGCGCAATCAAGTGACAACTTACCTGCAATTCATAGCCCTGAGAAATGAGCTCAATATTGCTGCCTAATTTAAGTCAGGCAACTGCTCACACTATTTGCGACAATCAACAAGCAACTTGCATAAAAATAATTTTTGCCAGAGCTGAAAATAGAAGCCAAGCCTTTCACAGCTTAAAGCCAGCCCTCGAGCGCAGGAGTTAAACATATTTGTTCCCAAAGCTATACCATTTCTGAAGAGCAGAATGCTTTTTGCCCCCAGTACTGGAAAGAGACACCAAGACTCTCCGTAGCAAGAACCACACATTGACAGGGTACATTTAATGTTCTGCTTCAGGGACCAATACAGAAGATGCTAAATTCATCTCAGCAGCAAAGAACGTATGTATCACAGTTAGGATAATGGGGTTCTGTTCCTTGACAACCAGGGAGTGGCTGTAAGGTCACACAGCACAGCCAGGAAAACAGTCTTGACGCTTCCTTGGAAGTTCTTTGAAATGCTTCAGGAAGAAAACAAAGAGAAAAAAACTAGCATCCTGGACAAAGAATTATTCCGTTCGGGGCCAAACAAATATTGAATGGACAAGGCACGTCCTCCTGCCCTTCCACCCAGTCTGCTCATCAGACAGCTTGAGCACATGATTTAAGGCGAATGCTATCCACTCAGCTGTGCAACCCCATAGGACTGTGTGATACGAAGTTTTGAATCCTGCTTCCCCACCATCCTCTATTCAGCCCCTCAACACTCAGCTAGTTAAGGGAAGTCAGAACAGAGTGGTGTGGGTTGCAAGAGGCACCGCACGGTTTGGGCAGACAGAAGACAGACACAAATGCCTGGAAGGAAGGATGCAACGCTTGGGAGTTCCAGCAAATTCAGTTGGTGTTTTTACAATAAATAAGGGAAAGACTACTTCCAAGAGAGAATGTATTTATTTTTAACAGAGAAAAACTACATCCTTCCCTTCACAGCATTACCTCATTCCAATATTGTCAACGAACCTGACAAGTTATCAGTTTAGTAGCATTTTATAGTTTACTTTCACATTTAAAATCACACACAATACCAAGATAACACTAGCTTAACTACCAAGATAATATTAGCACAAAGCAATTCAATACCCTCTATCTCTGCCACAGCAGTTAACTACACCTCTAAGTATCATGTTACGCATTTTATTCCCTTGAAGGCAGCTTATGCATGTATTTTGAAGTCTAGAATTTAGGAAAAGAATGAAACACTAATTTCTGTGCTTCATGATGTAAATGGAGCTGGGCAGCAGTCGTTCAGGTCTCAGAGCTATAACTGAACAGAAATGTATGACCCAACTTACTCCTAGCCAAACGTCTGCGTCCTGGGACGCATCCCCTCTCTGACGCTCATTTTCACACACTGCACTGCCATGCCAGGAGGAGGAAAACTGAACGTACTCATTAGAGCAGCTGTAAGAATAACTGGCACTACACATTTCCAGCCGTGTGCTATGCTAAAAAGGATGACTGGAGAAATCTCGTGTCCTGCGTTTTCAACCCATTATTAACTGAGTGCCCAGACTGACCATCCAAAAACAGTGGTCACAGATACAAACCCGTGAACTTCAGCAGGTGCACTGTACTTACAGCTACAGACTTTAACTTCTAAAAACTGATTTCTCCAAGAAGTCTCGTAATGAACATGTATGAGAGTGAAGGTTTGTTGGCTTGGGTTTTTTTTCCAAAATTGTCAAGCAAAAGCACATGTAATACTGATTTCAGTGAAAGCAACAAGTGTGCAAAGCCCCTTATTCTCAAAAACACCTAGGCACATATAATCTTTCCCATAAGAAAGGATTTCGTTCCTTCATTTTGCAGCCCTCAACGGAACTCAGAGAAGGATGAGCTGCCCTCTCCTAATGATCGCAACTTGAGAAAAAAATACAGTAAGCCAGTCGTTCTTAATGCAATGGCATGTTTTACGCTCCCATGATAGCTTTTAGAAAGTCTGTGACATTCATAACTTAAGCTTTTTCATATCCAGATTGTCTGCAACACCCATGGAATATGAAATTAAGACCTGATAACTCCAGGAGCGCTATTAACTTCATAAAATCCAGATTTTAAGTGAATAGCCACTTGGATATTTCAATGCCATTTATAAGCACCAAACTGTAAACTGAGACGCTTGTCCATCAAAACTACCTAACCAAGATAAGCACACAAGTATTCCAGTTACATCATGAAGTAATAAGCCACTTCCCTCCCCTCGAGAGAAAAGTACTGTGCCAACATTTCACATACAACGAGAATCGACCATTTCCAAATGTTGATAAGTATAATTAACCTTCATAACCCTGTCTTTGGCCTTGAACATTAAAGTTGAATTCAGCTTGAAAACCAATTAAAATGCTAAGCAGTCTACCCACTTTGGGACTAGAGAATGGCATACTGCATTCAATTTAAAAAAAAAAAAAAAAGCAAAGCACAATTGTCTCCTTAGACACCTTCAAGGACCTGTTAGTTTTACTAAAAATTATAGTTCATAAATACATCGCATTTTAACAAGAACTGAAGAATTCTTCAATTCTCCATGAAGATCTGAAGCATTTAAGGTAGATGAAGGGAACTCTTTGATACCTAAGGCCAGCCATCTCCTGGGCTGCATGAGGAGAAGCGTGGCCAGCAGGTTGAGGGAGGTGATTCTGCCCCTCTACTCTGCTCCGGTGAGACCTCACCTGGAGTACTGCGTCCAGCTCTGGAGCCCTCAGCACTGTTGGAGCAGGTCCAGAGAAGGGCCACAAAAATGATCCAAGGGCTGGAGCACCTCTCCTATGAGGACAGGCTGAGAGAGTTGGGCTTGTTCAGCCTGGAGAAGAGAAGGCTGTGGGGAGACCCGACTGCGGCCTTTCAGTGCTTAAAGGGGGCCTATGGGAAAGATGGGGACCGACCTTTCAGCAGGGCCTGTTGCAACAGGACAAGGGGCAATGGTTTTAAACTGAAACAGAGTAGGTTTAGACCAGATGTAAGGAAGAAATTCTTTACAATGAAGGTGGTGAAACACTGGAACGGGTTTGCCCAGAGAGGTAGTGGAGGCCCCATCCCTGGAAACGTTCAAGGCCAGGCTGGACGTGGCTCTGAGCAACCTGATCTGGTTAAAGGGGTCCCTGTTCACTGCAGGGGGGTTGGGCTAGATGACCTCTAAAGGTCCCTTCCAACCCAAAACATTCTATGATCCTAGCAAAACTTAAGTTTTAACAGAAAAAATAGCACGGAAACAAAGGATAAAGATGAGCTAGGTGGGCTATAAAGTTTGATTTTGCCTTTCCATGCTTATCTATAAGAAAAGATATTAATCATATCAATATGGGCCAGAACTCATTCTCAGCTTGCACAGCACAGTTCTTAACAGCCTGCACAGAGTTAACTTCATTCTCCCCCACAAAGGTACCCTGAGTCATCCTGCCTTTTGGATCAACTATTGACAAGGAAAGCTACTTAAAATTTATGTTGCCAAACCTGCTTTTTCTATGGTTGCCATTTTTAAATTAGCAGAATGACTAGACAGGCAAATGGACCTGAAATTCTCATTTTTCTCTCCAGCTGCTTCTTTCCTAGATGTGAAAAGCATGGAAAATCCTGGGCTACAATACTTAACTGCAAGGTAAGGCTTCAGACAGATCTTGCAGCCAACTAAAGCCTACATATCAAAAGCTTCATTAAAAAAATGTAAATGCACATTTAAGAGTGGTAGATCGTCTTTGGAGATCACCTCTGTAAATCCAATTGGCTTTAAAACAGTAAGAAATACCACAAAACTATAAGCAATTGCCCATTTTCAAGAACATCTCTTAAGAGCAGCAGCATTCCAGCTTAGACACACAAAGTGCTCCAAACCGATCAAAAGTGGTCCTGAACTTTTAAAGTATTGTTGAACATCAAATTTTTCTTCCTTGTTGAGACAAAAACATTTTTAGCAACTTTACAATGGGTATTGTACTTCCTCTTACAAAAGGAAAAATCGAGTTGACCTGCCGTGAAATTCAGATGCATGTGCATCTCTAGCTGATCAGGTTTCTTTTCAACCCCTTGGTTTTGTTGCAGCTGGGGCAATCACTATGTTATTCTACTACCACACCCCTGAATAACGAAGGGAATAGAAGATTATAGTCACACCCCTAAATAATGAAAGGAACAAAAGATTATAGCAGAAAAACGTCCAGCCACTTATAAGAGCCTTTCAGAGTATCCAGACTCTGAACAAGAGCTATTTGCAAGACAAACACTGTCACAGGTGCAGACCAAAAGCACTCTGTAGCTTTGCTTCAAAGTAAATTACTATAATTCCTGGTTTCCACACTTTCCCATTTGAGCTTGAAATTCACATTATACTAAAAGATTTAAGCCAGGTATGAAACTCTGCTCTTTTAGTAACATTACAATTTTTCCATGCTATTCTGTGTAGGAGGCTGTCACATCATGACAACAAGGAAAATCTGCATCTCCATAGCTTCTTGTTGCATCTATTCCTTCATATTAATCATCATTATTAGTGCTCTGCGTCAGAGCAAATAAATCCATGGAGGTTTTTTTCCAGTTAAAACCCTAGGTAGAAACATAACTTTTCTTCTTCAACAGAAAGGAAAGTAGGTAAAGTGATTTCTGATTCTCTAGTGAATCTGAGCAGATTATCACCATTTTATAGTTACTATTTGGTTTTAACATCAGAATTTTGTTTCCAGTGATCTCCATGTTACATCTTAGTATAACTTCATTCACTCACTACTGGAGTTCAGAGTAGCATTAATTTTTTTTTTTTTTATTTCTTTTCAAATTTCCACCATGTATCTGCTTAACAAGCATCTGTTCAGGTATTTTGACAAGCTTGAATTAGCTATTAATTTTGAAAGCAGCCCCTTTATGAGGTGGCTGAAAGTCAGAATCATGTTCATGTCAAGTTAAGACATATTTCAAGCATTTAACTCCTTATAGGAGTTATCTTGATTGCTGGCAAGTTACTCTTGACACCTATTGTACATAGCTGTGCTGTAGATGGCAGTATTTTACACAGCTCAGCTCTCTACCTTAACCTGAGGTTAAATAGCATAATATACTGAATATACTGTAAGGCTGCTGCAAGAACCTTCAGCTTAAGCACTTGCAGAACATACCATACGTAGTAAGAAAGTATGCAAGATGTATTCATATGAAAACCAAAATCTCGGTCCCTTCTCAGCCAACTAAAGACATGTACCGTAATGCCAATTAAACAAAAATTTTAAGTTGCTGCAGGTGAGGTAACATCCTTAAGACAGAGACCCACAATAAACTGTTCCTGTGTATGGGATTTGAAAGCGCACACATATTTTACTTCAGCTGACCAAAATCAAAGTAAGCTTTCTGTAATAGCCTCAAATTCCTGACTAGAAAGTGCTGTTCTGATGTAGGAGGGTACATTTGGATCCTCTGGGCTTCCAGTTTGCCTGGAATCAGGGCACAGACTTTGCAGAACATACTGGCCTGCACAGTAAACGCCAAAGTTTCACACTAATCTCTTCAACTCCTTTCTTTAAGATGGCTCTAGTCTATCAGCAGCAAGCTTTCTGTGCAGAACTTCCCCAAAGCAGTCACTTTTGACTGGAAGGTGACTTTACCCACTTCATGACACACATGGCACGAGCTTCACAAGTATGAACCATCCCTCACTCTGGGAAAACATAAGTGACACATATTCAGGTATGTATTGCCTTGACCTGTAATTCCCTTCCTGCCTAAAATTTTAACTGGAGTTATGCTACATCCCATTGCTACAACTCTTACAGATCCTGTCGCACAGATTGAATTGAAAGCACACCTATGAAAATCCCATGCTGCCATCATTCGCATTTATTGCATAATGGGTAGAAAAATGGCTCAATTGCTAGCAAGTCAATAGTTTTAGGAACCACCTTAAAAGCAATTTCAATGCTCCCTCAGCTTAAAAACTCTCTCCTAGCTGTGAGCCTCATTATGCATCTCAAGCAAAGTACATAAACGCTAGCTCAAACAGGTTCTCCCAGGACATCAAGCGTAAGAGCTTCTCATCATAATGCTCACAAATCAGAATTCATAAGAGACCAGCATTTCCACTTCCTATGAGAAAGGAGAGCCTGCTTCTCAAGATCAAAATTACTGCCATCGTTAGGCAGCAAAACATTTGCTGGGAATGACAAGAGGCACAAGACATCAGAAACAGTGATGAATGAGGAGCAGAGGCCAACACACAATAACATGGCATCTTCACCAAGTCTGCGAACAGAACAAAGTCCAAGGCTGCAATGGAGAGCAGACTGATACTACTGCATTCCACCAGAGTATCAGCAGTAGGGCTCCTGCAAGTGTTGGTCCTAGCAAATAAATTTATGCTTATAACAACCCCCCTGGACACAGCACTGGGAGGAGCAGAGTGTTACTATTTTTGCTTGTACAGCTTATGCTTGTAGTAATTTGTTTGAGGAGGGAGGATACGCTTCTTGACATAAGCACCTCCGCTGCAGCTGGTCCCACACTTAACAGCGGCATGATCTTTGCAAGTTAAGCAGCAGAGATTGCCACACACAGGGTTCAAGCAGAGGCATTTAAAATTTCGCAACAGCAAAATATGTATGTATGTTGGCAAGCTCAAATCAGTGAACACCTGTATTTTTCTCCAAAGAAAGTAAAGCAAAGCAGAATAAAAGAGATGAACGCTACTAGGTTACTGAGTTGCTAAGGCAGGTAGAATAGCGGCCAAGAAGAAAAACAAATATGCTACAAATATGCTCAAGTGAAAGAAGAAAAAGAGAGGTACACGGGGCTACAGATAAAACTATTATGGACATGGAAGAAGATGGTAAGGCAAGGTAGTTACACATGATGCTAAACAACATGGTTAATTCAAGCAGAAACCAGAGAATAAAGCTGGGATGAAGGAAGAGCATTTAAAAGTGTCAGACAAGTATAACTGAAACAGTTAGTGACAGAGCAATTGTCTGAAAGATAGCTACCACAGGACAAACATGCAAATAAAAAATTAATCTGTTTTTTTAAAAACACAGAATAAATTTCAAGCAAGCATGATCCTGTAAGCAGGATGGAGAATAAGCCTGCCAGAGCTAAAGTAGGCTTTCATTTGATACAGATGGCAACAGCAAAGCTGTGTCACAAGAAGAGGGCAGATGCTGAGTGAAGGTGGAAATTTGTGTCTGCTACAACCTTAAGCGGTAATAGAAAAGTCCCATCATCTCTTCTCTCCTCCTCCAAGATGCAACTCTTGGGACCCCTGACACCAGAGAAGGGGGTGAGGATTCAGTGAGGGCTTTCAGATTGCAAGTTAAAACACCGATAACATACACACATCTTCATTCACTCAGGTCTTTTTCCAAGTTTTCACTGACATGATACTTGTTTAGCAATTACTTTTCACTACTCTAGATCTATTTCTGCTGTCTGGGCTGCTGTGCAGAAGGTCGGCTATAGCAAGTTGCAAGTCATGAAAATACCAGCTGCTCCTCAACAAAAAACAAACAAAAAACCCCAAACCAACCCCCCCAAACCCACCTTCATTCCTTCCCTCCATCCAAGACTTCACAGGTAGAGGTTCAAATTCAAGCATCACCTCTATCAAGGCACTAAACTGTATTCAGAAAATCATCCTACACGTCAAGAGCTTGCTTCTACAACACTTTCCCCAACACCTTAAAGCCATATGAATCAGAACAGATGCTACTCATCTTAAAGAAAGACAACCCAAGCTTCCCAAGTCCACATTTTTAAGATAGAAATATCTGCTAAGCAAGCAGTTTACATTTTAATCACCTACGAGAAACTAGCTGTAAAAAAAAAAAAAAAAAAAAAAAAAAAACTGATGAAATTCATTGTTAACACTGAAAATGTAAGCATATTTTTTAAACCCACAAAAATGTCTACAAAAATGCCTACAATGAATAATAGTCCTGATTTACGTGCAATATCTCAGACATGTTTCAGCTATTGCTTCTGGACACTACACTGACAGTAACATCAGGTCTCTGTCACTCTAGTTTCCCTTTCCTCTACCGTGCCTGCCAGCACAAATGCTTTTGTACATACCATCTTCACAAGAGGTCAACTGCCAGACAATATTCTGTATTCAGAATTTTTAAAAAAATTAAAAACTCATTGTCTCTACTCTACAGTTCTCACGAACAATACGCAATCGAGTTAACCTTTACACTGTTTACTTAAGATGCAACAAGCCTTAGCTTCCTGAAGTTTAAAATTAAAAACAAAAACCGAAAGAGCCAGAGGTTTGAGAGGCCTGAGCCTCCCGTTGCTACTCATTGATACCAAGCGACCACGGCGTTGCTGAAGAGTTACTGGTCTCTTTTTCCAAAAGCAGACTAAGACATGCAGTAGTGTAATTTTTCTGCTGGATTTTCAATAACCTGATGCATCAAGTATTGTTGCGAGCTCTGCTGAAGAAGAGCAAATAAAGACATAATTTTTAACTGTTCACAGCATGAGCATTATCATGCTGGTAAGAATTTCAGAGACATAATTTATTCTTGCGCCTGTAATAAGAGGAAGGAAGACTCCACGATTTATTATACAGAATAATTAAGCAACAGAGGTCGGAAATAAATCCATGTAAGGGAACAAAGAAGAACTACAATGCAGGAAAATAAGCAGAGCAACATCTGCAATACATTTTTTCTGAGCTTCCCACTGGTAAATATTGAATCTATATAGGATGTAAAGATAAATAATTTCTTTTCAAATGAAAGACGGCAGGGGATAATTGGAAGCGTTCACATAATACAGCAACTGCAACAGTACAGCTGAATGTTGACTTTTGCTTTACGCTATTCGTGCCTTGATTCCACCTACACTGCTTATGTGACAATAAAACGGAGGCTATTTCAGTGTATTTACATTACAAGATAACAAGTCCTGTTCATAAGTGGGCTGTATTTACAAAAACAATCTGTCAATCACAGAGGAAAGTGGCTTCAGATAAGCAAGAAACAACCAGTTTTCTTCATTTCAGAGAGGTATCAAATATCATTTGATAATTAATAAAATACCTAGTCAAAAATTATGCATAAAAAGTCTGTTCTGGTCTCTTTTTATTAACAAAAAATAAGTATTTATACTCAAATAAATGCTACAACATACATTCATTGATTTATTATGCTTGAAAATAATGACCACCTACCAGATCTTTAATCTTCTTTTTGATATAAATCAAGCTCTGTTTGGGAAGAAAGTAGAAATGAACGACAAGATATACAAGGTCAACTTCTAAAGTTCACTGAATACAAATACTGTTTATATGCCAAAACCAGGGAAAAAAAGTACTAAAGCTTAACTCAACAAGAACATGCCTCTGAAAACCAGAATAGCACAATCTGTAACCTGTGATCTGACAGTGACCATAACAGAGGTCTTCTACAAATTTAAAAAACAAAATAAAGCAAAACCACAAAAATCCAAACCCTCTCACACCACAGGCCTCATTTCCTTAGGTCAGTTCTTAGTTTACTTAACAAGAAAGCATGTTTTCCTGTTCCAAGCTGAGAACCAAATGGAGCTGCTAACACTGAAAGAAACTGATTATTAAGCTTAAAAGAAAATATTCTTGTTATGCGGAGAGGAATATCGAGCACTGTTCTTCAGACAATAAGCATGTATAGTTAATATTTAATTCAACTACAGACCCATCTGTACACTCTCTCAGGTTTATTGTTCACCAGTTTTTCCCCTTATTTTGTAGGGCAGCTTGTTGCTCTCCATTCCATTTTCTACCTTGATTAGCATGTATAAGCTTTCTACTCGGTGCTGCTTTGCCTCCACAGGCTTTCTTTTTTAATGAAAGGAGATCATTTTCATCAAGGGAGAACATTCATTCTTCTTGATGATTTCAAAAATCCATCTTAAAGCCTCTCCTTACACTCAGTAATTTTTGTGCGTTACTCAGATAGAATCAGAATTTGCGTAGGGGAGATTTCTTTTTGCTTGCAGATATCACAGGCCTTAAACCCGTGTTTTCCCCTGAGGATTTTCTATCACTGGTATTTTAACGTAGTTGTTTGCATTAAGATTTACCCAGTCCCTTTTCAAGGCACCATAGGTTAGAGATAATTAAGTATAACTACAATTCTATTTGAAAGCTAGAATCAAGGTACTGTTTTTAAAAACAGCAAGCAGTAAATCCTTATAGGTACGTTAGCATGGGGTCCTTAAGCCTGCGTACAAAACAAGATTCAAGTGTTAGCTTACTGGCTTCTCTCTACAATCACAAAGACTAGATTTTAATTACTGATGAGATTTTCATCTGATCACAAAAGAAACATTACAAAACTGGCATTTCAGCACAGGAGATACATACTGTTACATGAATGTTTCAGCCTCCAACACGTTATAATGGACAGCCTAGCAAAATCTTCAGTGTAAATTTTTAAGCCAGAATTACTGGCTTAGAATTGCAACTTCTTCTCATGTATTGTGCAAACCCCATTTAGATTTTTTTTTTTTTTTAAAGACGTTAATCAAAGTGAAGAAGGTACCTTGCATGTCTACAACTTGCATCATACAGATTAATCAAAGTTACTTTGCTTATCCATGCAAAAAGCTTCTTTCTCTACAGGAGACTGTAAGTAACACGAAGGACTTCAGGTCACAGCCACCCCTGCTTGTTGCATTAGCCTGAAAACCTAGCTGAGAGCCCTACGCTGAGGATTGCCAGCTAGTTTACAGGAGGTTATCTGCTTCTGATGCATTACTAGTACGCTTCTTTTATGCACACAAATACATACATGCACACACGCAGATTATGTTTGACAGGTTAAGCAAGTCCTTGAAGCAATCAGCACTGTTTGTATCACATACAGACAGCACTTACCACTGTCTATATAACACAGGCAAGTCTATCGCTTCAAAAAAACCAAAAACCCAATCTCCTCCCCCAGCTAGTAGTTCTCCACAGCGTCTGAGCTATCTGGAGGGAATACAAGGTTATGATCATGCCCTCTTCTAAAACTATAATCTTCTGAAAACAGCTAAAGTCATGATTAGTCAGATGGTGCCTAGAATTACAAGAAACAAGACAGAAAATTCCCTGCAGCAATTTAATCACGATCTGTGTAGGAGACCAAGACAGGAGAAGGATCGGAAGTAACCAACGAATTTGGAACAGGTAGTGTAGCTGGAATTGCAGGAGAAAGCAGACAGGTTGCATATCACAAGGAAACAGTAGCCCCAGATGTCTTCTCCTCAATAAAACTAGCAAGCAGAAGGCCCTCACCATCGTACTTACAGGTAGCTGTGACCTGAAGTCCTTCATGTTACTTGCAGTCTCCTTTAGAGAAAGAAGAATGGGTGGAAGAGAAGCAAAAAGGCCACCTCAAACACTGGCAAAGAAAATGCTACTAGGTTAGGAAAGTGATGCAAGTCATCTTGACTCACAAAAAGATACTCCTCTGTCAGTGATGTGTGCATTACATCCACCTTAAGTACGTTAGATGTCAGCTACAAGAAGCATGGCCAGATGTTCAGTCACACTAAACTAACCCTACCTGCTGCTTCAGCTAAGAATTTAACAGCCTTACTCAATCTTCCTTCTGCTCCCCTCCACCACATTACCGTAGCTGTCATGACATTGCCTGAATTGGAAAAGAGTATGATCGGGGTGGGGGAGGAAAGAAGGCAATACCATAGAAAAACAGAGCATTGTAAGCCCCAGGTTCACAGTGCACAGACAAAGTTTGGCTGATGTGCTGTAATCATCCTAATGTCGGCGGATACTGTATTCTGTATTTATACATGGACTATGTATTAATAAGATCAGCATGTTTTAAGTATTTAAAGTACATATTCTTTTTTTTAAAGTTACTCAGTCTTCCAGATTGTAAAAAAAAAAAAAAAAAAAAAAAAAAATAACTCAGCCATCTTGAGTGTCCAATAGTCCCTCAAAAAGAGCAGTGCACAGCTTCCAGGACCAGTAGAAAAACAGGGTAACACTAACACTAGTCATATAGAGCACACAGCAGGCAACACTTTCCAAAATCATTAAATTATACATTCACCTATTCAGGGGAGAAGTCGTCCGCTTTCTGTAGCGCTTGGTTGACTTCACAAGCTCTCTTCACCTGGAAATGACCAAAGCCTGAAACAAAGCTTCCTTGGTCCTCCACACAAACTCCACCCAGCACCACTCCTAGCAATTACATTTAGTTTAGCTCCCAACTGTTAATTCCAGGGAGCCAGCGTTCAGCAAAGCACGCACGCAAACGCAGCTTCACGTTCAGCAGCCAGGGTGCAGCTGGCAATACAGACAAGGAGTCGGCACTGCTGCCATCTCCCTACACAAGCAGCACAGAGATTACCAGTTCAGAGATACACTAACGGTAAACTGTCTAAGAGAGGACAAATAAATGACTCCATCAAGCAAATGAGCTGCCTCACTTCGATGCTACGAGTGCGAGGGTGGGGGTGAGGGGGAAGAAAAAGTTAAGTGGTTCACACTCAAAGTCAGGCCTAAGTAACATACAGTTTATTATATACATGCAGTCATAACACATTTGTTTCAACCAAAACATCTCCCGTACATTATGGAGCTAATTGCGCTACTCTAAATGAATATCTAAACTGGCTCGGTTCAGTTCAGAGACACAAATAAACTTGTTCTTGTGACTGCTTTCCACCAGAAAAAAATACAGTAAGAAATATCATGAGAGGTCTCAATTATGCAAAAGAAACTGCCTACATGGAAAGCCTTATAATAGAGCTCTTATCGGACAAAGGTAAAGTCACACAAGGAATGAGGCTGGCAATCTTCTAGAGCCACATTAAATATTTGTTTTCAGGCTGTAGTCCTTCTCCTAGACTAGTTCTCCAGTAACAAACAATGGTAAACCCACTCTCCTGGTACAGTATGGAGCTGCAGGATTCGACTCCCACAGTTGCAAAACAACGAACTGCAGTTCATACAGACTCACTGGTCTAATGTCTAAACAATATCCTAGCTATCCCTTCTGTGCTTAAGAACAGCATTTGCTTTATGCAGCGTAAAGGTTCACGAGCCACACTGAAACCTCCACTGCGAGCAAACCCGCTGCCACCTCCTCCTCCTCTCGGCAGCACGGGCATCCCACCGCGCAAGGAACAAGCCTCCCACCCTGCTCCTTTCCACCACACGTCCCCACGCACGGAGGAACACTCCACAGCAGGTCCCTCGGGCAACCACCTCCGAGACTGGTCTGGAAGGAACTGCTCGAGCAGGGGGTGACAAACTTGTAGAGATTTGAGACCGAGCACAATTTTTTCCTAACTCTGGGCATCTGCTCCACAGTATCTACACCACCTGCAGAATACAGACCGTGGAGGGCCGCTCATGCTATGGCCTGCCTCAAAAAGAAAAACCAGGGGTTCCTAATGCGGGTATTCACATCAAAATTAAACATGCAAGAATAAAGAAAAATATATGCTATTTAGTACTGAAAAGGGCTTACATCCATCCCCGCATATCCTCATACTGAGTGATCTTTTCCACTACACTGCAACTAGACAAGGGAAGGTAAGCTCTCAAGTAAACGTATTTCTTAATTCAGTGCCACTTGAGGAGTATCTAGTCACAGATTTACAGCATCATCATACTTTTAACTTTCAAAACCGCAAGACCATAAAATCTGAATAAACTAACTAAAAAAAAAAATGAGATCAGTTAATGCAATATTTAAGCAAACATTGCCCATGTTTTACCTAGAAAAGTACTCACTATGCCTGTAAAAGCATCCTTTTTACAACAAGTCTTAACAATAATTAGAAACAAAAATTCCAAGTAAAATTTCAAGCAAAGGAACTTGCTGTGTACCTGGCAATAAGTGTTTTACGAATCTTAAAATGTCACATTTCTCCTTTAGAATGCAGCCAGGAATCTTTTGTAATTAATGAACTAGACACCAACTGAACCTGTAATTTACCACACAAATCTTGTATCAACAATGTAACACTCTACATAGCATCATCTAGTTGTAAGTAATAAGCTGTTTGTCTTAACTCTCCAAACCATCTATAAGAAATACAACATCTAAAGAACACCTTTTTGAGAAAACATATGTCAACCACTGAGACGAGGCCCTCTGTAGGTACTTAAAAAGACCCACTGTACATGAGACAAACCCAGGTTTGGAATGACGCTTCTGCCATTTGAAGTGTCAAGTAAATCATTTACAGGTGTTATTTGTTACACTGGAGGGGAAAGGAGAGGTGAAAAGTATTCTTTAATTTATTAAAGCTATTCCTAAGATAAAGAAAGCATTCCTAAGTTAAGTCCAAGCCACAGTCAAGTACCCAACTCAGTTTACTGCATGACCTGCTCACTATCAGCTTTAAGCACATGAATATTAAACCCAGCCTATTTTCTTCTGATGCATAATTCCCTAAATAGCTAAAACTGTCAACCAAAAAAGTCACCTACAATATGCACATTTCCCGAAGTTGTGCAAGAACACTAAATTCAATAAAAATATTTTTTCATATGTTTAAATGACCAGTAATATAGCTGCACCTCCAAGCCCAAGCTTTTTAAGAAGCAACCTTCTGGTCTTCAAAATAACCTTGAAAATACTATGGCTTTTGTTTGCAGGCAAGCAAAAGATAACTTCGGAAGAAACAAGCAGTTTTCCCTTATCTCAACTGAATAGTCGCATTAACAGCTTCTGCAGTACTACAACACAAACACTGGGTGACAGGATTATCGCACTGGAAAACGTATGAACATACACATCGCATATGAACTAGCTCAAGCATAGATGCAACAGGAACGCTTTAAAATGGATGAATGAATGGTTGAACAAAAAAACCAGGGATATCGGATACACACTTTCCCGTATTCCGTCAGTCACTGGAACCGTAAGAACTTCCAGAGACACAGATGCAGCATTTTTGAAGGATCCGTGCTGCACCCTGTGCTGAGGGAACGAGCAGAGATAAAACCTCATATCCATAATTAAGAGCATTAAGAAAATGAGGTTTATTTATTCCTCTCCTAACACCAGAAGTCCAAGCTACTTCCTCAAAACGAAATCTCACTTCCCAAATGCCTCTTACCATCTGTCAAACACTTTTAGCTGCTCTCAAGAGGCTTCTTATGCTACTACATACATTACATCTGCAACAGATTTTCTTGTTGTAGAGTGCAGATGGAATAAAACATTGTTTTATAACAAACATAGCAAAATACTGCACGGGATTTCAACTGTGTACAATCCAGAACCAGTTACTCTGAGTAAAACACTCCTGACTAATGAATATGCTGCTCATCAGTGCCCTATTAAGAGCACTGTTTCCTAAACATCACTCATTCAGCTTATGGGGTTCAACACTGCATATACGCCTGCCTTTTAACAGTCAACATCAGTCCTCAAAACATCAAGCTCCACTGAGTCTCTCTACTACGGTATGACATTACAAAAATTAATTAACAGACAAGTTACCAGAAAAACATGCGACTTGCTGGTCCCACAAGCTGGCCAAGTGTTTGTTTTAAGATAAAGCTACACAGAGCTGCTGCATCTGTGTCTAAAGTGGGATGGAGTTTCTCAGGCGGAGAAACCACCTCCTTGATCAGAAGTTAATTTATGAAAACATCCCAAAAATGATGCAGATTCTTCAAGCCCAGGGTCAAAGTAAGTCCACAAAGTAGCAACAATCTATTTCCTCTACTGATTCCCAATATCATGAAAATGAACGTTAATTTTTCAAAATAAATAATTTTTTCTACCCTGTGGTTACAGTTAAGACCTTCCAACGTCAAGAAAACTTGTGAAAGTCACACTATTCTCAATATTTGCTCGTATGTTTTCAGTGGAAGCAAGAGGCTCCCACTGTAAACTCTGAGCGCGACTCTCCACTCTGTATTAGTGGAAGAGCTATAAGCAGCAGAGGGAAGGAAGGGAACTATTGACAGGCTGAAGTTAGACCCAGAGGTTATCAACTTTACCCAAAACACAAGAAAATGGCAAAAGAAATACTCAAGCAAAATCCAGAAACGGTTCTCTAAAATGAGTCAATGAGTCAAAGCCTTTGGGAAAATTTTTTCTTCCTGTTTGTGTGGTTTTGTTTGTTTGTTTAACACAACAACAACAAAAAAAAAACATGAGACTGTGCCCATCCCCTCTTGTATCTTAAAAGAGATATTTCTGAACTATATTACCATCAACTACCTGTTATAATATATGTTAATTGTAAAGGCTGTCTAATAAAATAGAAAAGCTTTAACTCAACATCATTATGACCAAATCAGAATGCGGGGGGAACCCAAACCAAAACAGTTCACTCAGCAAAGACTTGTCTGACATTTAGAAGTAGTATTTTTTACTTCCTCACCAATTCACTGAAACAGCCTAGGTGAAGAACTATGCTGTTTCATTTCCTGTAAAAACAGGGACTGTGTAGATACCCGCCTCAAAAAGCTTTCAGCTACTGCTCTCCTCCACCCCAACAGCACATCTGCCGTAGAAGCAAGATCTCCCAGCATGCTGTATCATGAACCACAATTTACCTGACCAAGATTTTCACACTACAGTTTGGGGAACAGGGTCAACGGCATCTGTGTTTGTACTGCTTCTATCACATTGCACGTACTGAAGAAACACCCACACTTTTAGGTAGTAAGACTCTCCTGTTTCTCGGAAAACAGCTGTCACTATTTCTTCACCAAAGGTCTTTTTCTGCATTCCCTCACAGTTCTCTGGTTTGTTGAACACTGAAAGTTGTTATTCTGTGTTTAAACAGAAATTTGGGTAACCCAGAGCTTGATGTAGGTTCATTAAAAAAACAAACCAAAAAACTCCCACCCCAAACCATACTGCTTGGCCCATTGGGAAGTTTTAACTATATGATGGCACAAAATTTCTGCAACAAATTTTTCTGTTCTGAAACAGAGCCCCAGAGACTAACAGATAAATTATTTGGCAGACAGCCTAAAGTGACAGAAATTTCACAGCATGGGGAGGGAGAAGGGAGAAAAAAACCCTTAGAAAACTCCCCTGTAGGCTGCAGGAAACAGAAGTTGTGGGAAATGCAGGGGGGCGGGGGGTGGCGGGTGGTAAAACAGTAGTAGAACAGATGAAAGCCTAATAACTGACTTGACACAGTTTGTTAAAACTTGGCTGAGTGCTCTATGCAAAGATTTACTGGAGGGACAGGGGGCTGGGAGACAACTTCACAGAACACAAAACGTGCAGTTTCTTGTGGTAGGTAATTGCACAAACATTTCTTTGAAAGCCTAAGAGTAGACAAAAGAAAAAGGGTAAGTACTGCACCACCTAAGACCCTTCTTGATCACTTCAACAGAATCGTTAAAAGAAGCAATCTAAAAAAGAGCAATCTTCAATACGCTTCTTTTCCCCCAAAATTACTTTCCATTAATTGCAGTATTTTATTTCCCTCTGGAGTAAACCCCTCAGATAATACAGTAAGCCCTAATGAAAGAACAGGAGCACAGCAGTTGGACTTTCTGTCCCAATTCAGTTCCCTGAAAAGTGTAAAAGTCCAACATTTTTTCCTGCAACATCAGAAAATTCCTCCTTATGCTGTAAAAGTTAACAAGCTTTACCAAGCGTTTATAAAACAGGGCTTGAAGTACCCCAGAAGTTCACGGTCATGGCAGAAACGCGAGTTGGATGGCTTTTCACTGACAAGTCAGTTTTTAACTAATATGGGCAGAGCACCATGGTTAAAAGGAGCTCCATCCCTGACCCATGACTAAAAGGAGCTCCATCCCTGACCCATGACTAAAGTAGGAAAAGATCTGTTCATTGCTAGGTCTAAGCTATTATCAGTCTTGATAAATTCAGTTTACTTACAACATCTTCACAACTCCACAACAATAGAAAAAATAAGCCAAAGAGCCCACAAGTGACCACAATCACACATCTCTCTCTTCTCGACTAATTTAAATGTCGAAGCAGATGGAATAAGTCAGCATCTGGAAATGAGGGCTCTACGGCTGAGTTTTAGGAAGTCCTATATTCACAAAACAAATTTTTTCAAAAGCTCAGGAGTTTTGATGAAAAACTAGTACACAGGGCTAAAAAAAAAAAAAACAGCCTCAGAAGTTTGCAGGGAACTCTAAAACGAAACAGCACACAGAATTTCAACAGTCCTTTCCACAGCTACTCGACAGCTGACAAGTGAAATCGCGTTCTTCTCCTTTTTTCCCCTTCATTTAGGACCAGCACTGTATCAGCTCTAAACTCTCGCTAGCTGGAGAACAGACCTGATAAAGACAAGCGGGGAGCAATGCCCCATATGCACTTCTCCTACTGCCCCTAAGGTTTGCGGCAGACTACCAACTTAGTATCAGCTACTGTCTTTTCAAAACCTTGGAGATTAGGTTGATATTAAACCAGGATCGGCAGGGCCTCTGCTGTGTTCACCCTTAGTTGATTCGAACAGATTTCCATTTCCTGTGATCAAGTTGAAATGACTGAAGTTAAGAAAACTTCCAGCGGAAAATCAGCAGGTTTGAAAGGTTTCCTGTCGTCAGTCCCAGGAACTGCGTCTTGCTTGCACAGCAGTTCACGAGCAGCAATACCTCACCTTAGAAACATCTTCAGTGACACCCAGGAACGGACGGCTTTCCCCCTTTCAGAAAAAGAATTCTACACGGCATTTCTACAGCGTACAGTTTATGAAGACCATTATTACAAGCAAATGCCTGAAGCTCATCTGACTAAAATGCCTTCAGACAACGCGCGAACACACTCTTTTGGAAGCGAGCCATTTCTACGGCCTGCAAATAAAGATACAGGAGAGCGGCTGGCAGCAGCAAGGGACCAGCAACAACAACGGATTGGGGTTTCGCTTCCCACGGCGCTGCTAAATCGGAAGATTATTTT
>NW_009260774.1:3373029-3379439 GCF_000687185.1 Egretta garzetta
CACGCGGGAGCCTTGGGGGGGGGGGGGGAGCCCTCGGAGGGAGGCCTGGCTGTGGGGGAGCTGCTGAAATCCACGGTGCTGATGCGGCACTTCTTAAAACAAGAACCCCCCTTCCTTCCAGGCGGCACCGTTGGAACTGTTGGAACGGGTCCAGAGGAGGGCTACAAAAATGATCCGAGGGCTGGAGCACCTCTCCTATGAGGACAGGCTGAGGGAGTTGGGCTTGTTCAGTCTGGAGAAAAGGAGGCTACGGGGAGACCTGATTGCGGCCTTCCAGTACCTAAAGGGGGCCTATAGGAAAGATGGGGAACGTCTTTTTAGTAGGGCCAGCTGTGTTAGGACAAGGGGAAATGGTTTTAAACTAGAACAGGGTAGGTTCAGGCTAGAGGTAAGGAAGAAATTTTTTACAATGAGGGTGGTAAAACACTGGAACAGGTTGCCCAGAGAGGTAGTGGAGGCCCCATCCCTGGGAACATTCAAGGCCAGGTTGGATGGGGCTCTGAGCAACCTGATCTAGTTAGCAGTGTCCCTGCTCACTGCAGGGGGGTTGGACTAGATGACCACTAGTGGTCCCTTCCAACCCTAAACATTCTATGATTCTATGATTCCAAGGAGCAGCTCTGAACCGTGCAGGGTGATGGCAAAAGCAGAGTCAAAAATCGCACGGCAGCATCGTGTTAATCATCAGGTGTGGTTTTAAGTAGTAACTTAGGCAGCCAAAACACAGTAACGGCGGAAATAAAACACGCTCGGAGTAGCACCCACAAATCCGCAAGAGAGACGGTCACCAATCAATGTACCCCCAGGAACCCCGCTTTGGATTTTTTTTGTTGTTTTTCCATCTCAGAATGTGTCCCTTCCTAGCAGTTTTAAACATGGCCTAGGTCATATGAAACCACTGTGAGCAGCTCACGTGCGTTACCATATTTAAAATAAAATCAGCGTGTACCTCAGGTTTCCATCACCTGCTGCTTGACGTCACTGAAAACCGTTACAAAACGCTGAATAACCTTTGGAAGCGCTGAGCGTCTTCTCCCCACTCGCTTTGAGGGAAAGTACTGTCAGTAGATCCAGAAAATGTTTGGCACCTTCAGCACTGACCCGTTAACTAGTGACTCAGGGAAGTTGTCAAAGGATTTATGTTTCCAACTCTGAAAATAAGCCTTCTAGCTCAAACAATTTTTCACAGAATCATCCACTGTTCCTCAATTATGTGGCAGTGTCGCTAGGAGTCTGTTATTTTGGGCTAATCTTCCACTCACAATCTTTTCATTCTGTTCCTTGAATAATCTAATTACAAGGCTGAGCATTCTTTCCTCAGTACTTTTTCCTTTTTAATGCTTCTGGAGAAAGATACTTGCATATTCCTGACTGCAGAAGACTGCTTTTTCCTCTCAGCAATGAAGTACAAAATGTTGAAAAATACAGAGAACGTTTTTGTTTTCATCATTAGATTAGAAGTTTCTTTGTACAAAGCTTTCTAGAATTAAACAATCCTTCTCCCCAAAGGAGGGCCCCAGAATGAGATAATTCACTCCAACAAGAGTTACACACGTGGCCTTTCTCACGGCGGAGGTTTAATTCACCAGGCTGCTCGTGGTCTAGCGAATGGACTGAGTCAAGCTTTGGGAGCCAGTCCTGCTGACGTGTGCCGCTCATGACTCATTCGCATCTTGCCTTGTGGCAGAGCAATTCTTTTAAAGCTATTTTCAAGGACACCATATTTTGCACTTTGAGAATGCCGAAAAAACCCATGGAGTACTTCAAGTCATGCTAAACACCCGTGGACGGGTCACAGTTTTGGATGTACGAAGCATGCGATAGCAGGCAGTCATGGGCAGCTGGGAATTGGTCCACTTCGTGAGTATGCCAGGCGAATTCCTACTATGTTTTTTGCTTCTCCCAGAGGCTGCTAGTACGCTCCTGTTACTTATTCCTAAGAGTGCTTTCCTAGCTTTATGGAGTTCTTGTGTTCCTGGCTGTGATAGGAGGGGGAGGCTGGCCGCACACCAAAACAGCAGTAGTTTATGGAGGAGCTCAGACCTCTGCTCATGTGGCTTAAACCAAACCAGATAAGTGCTGATGGTCTCACAGGTTGCACAAAGCTGAATTACGTCACAGAAGTTTTGCATTAAAGGACTTCTTATAGGCAAAACAGGGGGAAATGACCACAAAGTATTATGTTTTCAGATATGAGGACGCAGAGCACTGATGAGTAGTGGGGGTTTGTACATCACTCATTAGGGCTGCCAGGTGGAAGAAATACTTAACTGTCACCACAAATACAGGGACTAGGGAAAGCATTTGCCTGCGGTGTATGCCTCTGTGACCAGGTGTAAAATAATGGGAGGCCCACAGGTAGCAGGGAAAGAATGATCTATTTTTCCTGTAGGAAGGCTACAGCTACCAGCCCCCGTTAATGTGGGGGGCAGGAAAGGGAGATGGAAACTGTTGTGTGAAAGGGGAGAAGCTTTGTTCCAGCTTTCAAACAGGCTTAAAATAGCAGGGATTCAGGTAACTTAAGGGTGGCCCTGATGTTTGCGGTTGTCAAGGAGCAGCGAGGACAGGATTGTTCCCCAAGGGTAAATTATCTGGGAGCCAAAGCAGATAACTTAGCTGGCAGGGCAGGGACCTCGCCACCCAGGACCCACTCACAGCACCTAAGCAGGACAGACCTGGAGACAGAGGTCACATTCAGCCAAGAGTCGAGATCATGCGGATGTCATGATGAACGAGAGGTCCAAGGCAAAGCCAGGAGCAAAATCTCTCACTAGCAGTTAGGATCAGGTCTAGCAACCACCAAGGCAGAGCCATAGCAGTGAGACCAGGCTGAAGTAAAGCCAAGAAGTCAGTTCACAGGTTGAAGCCCAGATCAAGAGCTGCTATGGCACAGACACAACTGAACTGGAAAGCAGTACTCTTCTAACACAGCTCAGGTAAAGACTGAAAACCCAGGGCTGAGCTTAAATAGTGCTCCTGGCTGCAGGTGAGGCTGCTCAGAGCTACTAAGGCTTCTTAGCACGCTCAGGACCCACAAAGAGTTTATCTAGCCCCTTTCTTCCTTACAGGATAAAACTTGCAATAATATATTGAAGGAAGCCTTTCACCTCAGTTACTTACAGCTGCTCCTTCCTGACTCAACTCTCAAAAGGAAGGGTGAGATGGTGAGCAGAATATGCTGTATGCTAGATGTGAGGCTCAGCTGCAGGCGAGAACAGCTTCCGCCTGGAGTGCGGGAGCTTATGACAGTGCCGCCATCTCAGGGTTCCTTCCCAAGTTCTTGTCTTCTCTACTGCTCAGAAAACAAGATAAAGTTCTTTAGAGTTGAAGGTGAACAACAAAAAGGCAGAGCATTTTCCTTTGTGGTTGTGCATATCTTGTGGGCTACGATTAGGCCCTGTCAGTGCTATAGGAATACAAACAAGCTCTGCTCAGAAAAGAAGACAAGAAAATTTGCATTATTCTCAGATAACATACTTGCAGAGGCACTAGAGGATTATTCATTGTAATCCTCTAGGTGTTATCTTATTATCTAGTGGTAACACATCCCACATGGGGCTTTACTGGTAAAGGAAAACAGAGAAAGACTAAACGCAACAGGAGAGTCTGAAGTAAAGTGAGAATTCTGTAGTCCTGGCAAGGGAGCTTTCTGCAGCCCTCTTTTTCTTTTTCCAGTTTCTCTGAAGTGTACAGTACAGCTTCCTGCTACATCTGTAGGTGGAAATTAGAAAGAAAAAAAACCCCAGAAATAAACTAGAGATGTTGTATTAAAAGAATTACTATGAAAGATATCAACAGTTTTATGTTTTCAGGGAAGCTGTCCTTTCCTTGCTCTTCCTGGAAATTTCAGCTTCCCACATCTCAAAGAGAATTGAGGCTTTTGTTTTCTGCTTGAAAACCACTTTTATAATAAAAGTCAAAATAGGGATCTTGGTTATAGCTAACAAAACTTGGTTATAATTAAAAAGCAGCTGGGGTTGGGCAGAACAGCAGAAGACTTTTTAGCTCAATGTTCACCTGAAAATGGCTTTAGCCTTTTCTTATGGAAAGAAAACCGGTTTCCGAGGTCTTCCGTTGCCCTCTGCGGGAGAGCCTTAGCACTGCTTGCAGGGCAGTCAGTTCTTCAGCCGCTGAACACTCCTTGCCTCACTGTATTGCTCTGCTCTGCTTTAGGGAAATTATTTGCACTGTGACATGAGTAAAATTAAAATTTTAATTAAAATTTAAGAGGGTTATTATTTGGTTGTAAGTGCATCGTTCATTACAGAAGACAATGTTTAGTAGTGCCTTCTTTATAATGGATTTTGGTAACGTATGGTTGCTTTGGAATGAATGTTTTGAAGGTTCAAAATTACTGGCATTGCTTAGAATGGTTTGAGTTTATGATTTGAAGTCAGCATGGTTATACTAATTAAAATTAGAAACAAGACAACATTTCAACTCTGATTCAAAACGCCGTGTTGCAGGTATCTGAAGTATTTCTAATTCACGTGACGGTAATTCTCATTGTCTTCAGTTTGTTCACAGTTACAACTGCTATCCTTATGAAATTACTTTCGTCCACAGGATTCCATAATTTACTCCACTCATTTGTGGGAGTAACATAAAAAAACTTCCAAACTTATTTTTCCACTGTCAGATCACATTTTTATTTTATAAGATGCTGCAGCTACTCATTCTGTCACAGGCACTGGCACTCCAGAGCAGCATTATGTATGTTCCTCCTTCCTTTAGATCTAAGCTTGTCTCTATGAAACGTCAGTCCCGCTCTTCTGCATTATTCTGCGTTATTTAGGACATGACGTTATAGGAGTTTTAATTCAACTCAGGCATTTTTCAAGCACCAGCATATGTTTATTCTTTTGCAACCCCAGTGTTCAAATATTCTTAGCCCTGATTTGGTTTGTCATTTTTGCAGTTTTCAGTATGCTCTTGTCTGACAAGTCCTCTTTAAATATCTGCTGTATCAGCTCCTTTGCTGTCTTGGAAAAGCTCCTGCTCCCCATCTGTCTCTTTTTAGCCTCAAACCTTCATGTAGAGAACCTCACATTTCTCATGTAGAGTGAACTGAGCTTGATGAGATTATATTTAGCTGTATCAGTAGGATTTTAATCCAATAATCCTGCTGAGGGGGAGTTCTTGGTATCAAGGAGACCTAATGCACCTGTTTCACCTCCCACTTCGCTTGCATACCTTTGCAGTCAGTTGTCTCAGGACTCTTTGTATCAGTGTTTGGTATTGTGAGGAAATAGAAAACAAAAATCCATCCATTCTTGCACTAAAGGGTAGAGGTACAGAAAGGATATAAAACATTTGCCTGTCACATAGAATGTCAGCTCTCTCCTGGTTTGAAATAACCCTTGCCAATAATAAATTTCATAACTCTTCATGATAAGGCTCTCTGCCAATACCAGATGCACCAGGCTTAAGTGGCACCATCAGACTAGCTCTTCCCCAGTTTGAAACATTTCTTTTTGTTCAGATTGGCCAGGATCTTGAAGGCGAGGAAGGGAACAAAGAGGGAGAGGGTGAAAAGCCCCAGTGCACTTCTTAGCATACAGTTTTATCTGGTTGACAGCAACATTGACCAGAACCTGTTAGGCCAAGAGCACAGTTGTTAATGAATCCAGATGTGAACTTCGCAGCTGAAGACTATAGGTCTGGTTCTGCACCATCACATATGATTGGCAGTTGTTCCTAGGTGGAAGTGTAGATAATTCTTCTTCTGCCTAAAAGTAGTTAAATGCTTAATATCATCCCCCCCATCTAAAGAAGTAATCTGAAAGAGTTTTGCAGTGAGAAATCAAAAAAGATCCTCGTTGATGAAGTAATCAAAGTCCTTAAAATATTAAATACTCACTGAAGAGGGAGAAACTTCTAGGCCTTGTAATGGTATCATGGAAAACTGAAGCAGGACCACTGTAAGGTTGAGATAAATCTAAATTCTTCTGCTAGCTGATGCTGAAGGGCTGGGATTCTTGCAGGTACTGCATATGCCTCTGTAATGTCTGGTCAAAGTCAACTCCCCTGATTCCAAGGGTATTTTTTTGTCAAAACTTTGTGGTGCCAGTCTTCTCCTAGTCTGGGAGCAGGATCACCACAGTGATCAGGCCATTACAACTGGATTTCTTCATAGAACATTCACTGCAGAAGCACCATTTCATTTGTAAAGGTGATGAGCTGTGGCAAAAAAGCTGGTGGCCAGGACCACACCTGGAAGACTACATGGTGGTATCTTCTGCACAGACTGTCCCACCTGCCTGACTGCTGTCATCCATGTGTTCTGTTTTCAGATGGATACTGCGATCAGGGACTCCTATCTGATCCTAACATTTGTCCTTTCAAAGCTTACCATTAAGCGGGGGGACAGAATGGAAGAAAACATACTCAAAGTCATAAGCCTGTCTTCC
>NW_009260774.1:3379455-3406609 GCF_000687185.1 Egretta garzetta
AGCGGTGGGGGGGGGGGGGGGGGGGGGGAGGAGGAAGGGACCTCCATAGCTGTGAGGCTTCTTCTGGTCCCTTGTCAAGTCAGTGGGCAATATCTGCTCATCCCTCCATAACAGGCTTTTTATCAAGGCTGTCTTCTCGGTCTCCTTCTGTGGTTCTTTTTGTTCCCTGGGGCAATTCTTTCCCCCCTATTTTTTCAATATCTGTCCACTATATTGGATGCAATACCATTCTATGGCCTAACTTTGGACAAAAGCAAGTGCTTTTAACTCAGAGTGAGTCCAGGCCCTCCCTTTTCTCAGACCTATTAGCAGTTGCTGGCCAAGTGAGCCCATTCACCTAGATGATGGCAGCTACGAATAAGGTCCCCTGGTAACTAGCTGTTGAGATCAATGCTTCAGTTGAAGCAGCAACGGCAACTGACCCTTAGCAGATTGGAAATTGAAGCTTGTGCCTTGCCATAAGCCCCCCTCCTGACCTTTGATTGCCAGCCTGATTCATACCCTTAATGTATGTAAGTTTTATGTCTTTATATTGTATGTCCTTAATGCATAATCCTCAAAGCATATTCTATTTTCAGGCCTCATCTTAACCTTAAGCAGGGTTGACCATGTCTCAGTTCTTTCATTTTCCTGGTAGATAACTACATTCACTTAGCTTGTAAATGCTTGGTCTCTAGCACATCATTACTGAAAACAAAACTTAGATATTCACTGTTCAAGGTGGTTATCTAGTCAGCGCTTGGGGGATTTTGTCAAAAGAAGTCTACTGTCACATTTGATTTTCCTCTCACAGCCAAGCATTCATTAATTCAGCGCAAAGCGCAGGCATCTCTCAGAGTCTCGTTAAGATTTTTATTTAGCAGCAGGGCAATTGAATCAAGACTCCATCCACCTCTGCAAATGTGTGTTGTGATTATGTGGTCTCCAGCCTGTCAGAAGCTCATGAGCCATTTTCTAATCAGGGAAAAGCAATCCAGGCAATTTTCTCTATTTTAGCTCCTGTGTTATCTGATGCTTTCTTTCTGTCATAAGGAAGTCTGCTGCATAGAAATCTATGGAAAAGCAACTCATCCCATGTGTTTTTAGGTCATTTCCATGTTACGCAATGCTATTTTTCATTCTTCACCATGTTTTTATTACCTTCTTAATATGTTAAAGGCCAGTGTCTCATATCTGGACCTTGACAGGCTGATCTTGATAAGTTGAGAGCTATGCCCTTCATTTTGGCATATGTTTAATAGCTATAAACACCACAAATGAAATATGATGTGTATACTCATCATTGCCCCAGCTACGGGAAACTTCTTGTCATTCCTCTCTGCTGTAACCTTGCTGTCTGCAAATCTAGTTGGAAGTTGCCTAGATGGTTCTGCATTTCTGTCTCATGAAATATCTGAACTGTCTTTTCCTTTTAGGTTTTATCTGTGTGAGTACAGCTGTCATGAAACTTGCACATGAGCCACCGCCCAGAAGTCCTGAGCCCTTTATTTATTTGCAGAAATGAGTGTGCATCATCAAGGATGAGGGAAACTCCAGAGGCCTGCAAAATGGAAAACACAGTGGCCATCTTTGAAAGGATGGGAGGGGAGAAGACAACAACCAAGGGTATTACACTTATACCACTTTCCCTTCCTAGCAATAGACAAGGATAAATTATCTATATGTAAGCCCTAGAAGATAACAAGGTAACGAGCAATAGCTGGTATTAATAGATGAGAACAAATCATGTCAAATTACCCTAATTTCCTCTACCTGAGGAACTTTCTAGGTAGGACAAGGTCAACATGATATGTCTTAAATTAAGTAATACCTTAATAAGTATGAAGATACGGTCTAAATATAAATGTAAATATAAATATACATGTAAGGTAGGGATATAATCTACTGTTAATTCTCTGGTTTGAAAAACAGAGAAGTTGTCAGTGGCCCCTAGGGGTTTTAGAAAAGGGTTAAAGGTAACATGATAGTATCCTTAATTCCATGTTCTCTACTGAAATGAAAGTTCTCTGGTAGCAATAGTTATGCTGGCTTTAATTTTCCTCTATCGTTACATTTAAAGTATGGAAAGCAGCGACCCAAACTGAAAAGAAGTTGGTCTTGCACAAGTAGCACACTGGGCAGGTGTTGCTGTGAAAAAACAAACTTTTGAACAAAAAAGAGTCCAGGAGCAGGCCATAAATTTAAATTACTGTTTATCTGAATAGTGTGTCTTTCCAAAAAGTGTAATGCAGTGGGATTCATAGTTAAATCATCTAACTAGCAGATTAAAACCAAAAACCTTTTGAAAGTTTCCAATAGTGTACAAAAATCTAGTGAAGCTGGTAAACGCGCTTGCTGCTAAGGTGGCCCATCAAGCTTATTGACAGGACAAAAAATGCTGCTCCCTCCTGAAAAGAACTCCTATTTTACGAGTGGTATTTCAGTATCCATGTGGGTCAAGGTGATAACTGAAAATCAGGCACTCAGGAGGGTGATAGTGTTTAACCCCTCAGGGATGGTTCCAAACTGGCCTTTCTTAGCTGAGTTGTTACACTGCTAATTATAGTAGTAGGACTAGTGGGTAATATTTACGCTGTGTTAATCAGCAGTATCAGTCTGTTTCATTTGGTAACTGGCTTGCTTATATGGGTAATTTTTCTTTTGAGGAAACAGGAAAGCTAGAATCTAGTCACTTTTTTTTTCTACTGCTTTTTAGTGTGTTTGATATTAAAGATGTTGTTCTACTCAAAGAGAGATTGCCAGTGACTAATAGGACCAATTTCTTTCAGAATTGTGTCCAGCAATTACTTTTCAAGTGACCACTAGTCAATGTTCAGTTGGTTAGGAAATGTCTTTAAAAAATTTAAAGAAGAAATCATTGCATAGTTGTGCTCCATTCCAAATTCTGTGCATATAATACTCTCTAGTCACTAGTGGCATTTACAGCAGTTATGTATTGGTTATGTTTAAGTGAAGCATCCTTTATTTGGCAATGAACAGGACTGGCTTAAGATTTTAGGGGAACTAAAAATGGTGTTAATCATCTAGTTCACTGGAGGTTTTTACTCTAGTTGGAATTAAAGAATTTTTTTTCTCAACTTAGTTTTGTGTTGTGGTGCAATGATCTAGTAAATGCTTAATATAAAAGCAGAGAGAAATAAATGTAAATAAATGCAAATTATTAAGTCTTTATAGCAGGTCAGAGTGTTTAATAATTTCTCCACAACAAAGTCCAATGGAAAACAGAAAGACACCTAGGAATCCACCAATCTTAATTTAGCCCTACATAACTAAGATGGAAGAATTCTGGAATCTGCTTAAACATTTTGTTGAATTAAAGTCTTTTGCTAACGTCACTGAAGCCAATTTCTAGTAACAAAAATTTTCCAAGAGAGGGAGGAAGGGAGAAACTACAGAGGAAGACTGGGAATATCTGCCTGGCAGGTAAGGCTACAAAATCCCATTTAGGATGTCAGCACAGTATTCCTTGTTTTGAACAAGCTTGGCTGTATTGAACAGAAATGTTAAAAACCATTCATTAATATTTTCTTGCTTGTGTAAAGGCAACTTCATATTCAAATGCCTACGCACAGTGTTTATTTGTTAAAGGAAAGCTTTTGCACAGTTTCAGTTGTCTTCAATAGCCATGAAAACTTATGTTTACAATAAAAACCCAACCTCTGTGGTTGGACACTTTTTTACGTTACTCTCTAGGATGTATTTCTGACCTTCTGATACTTCTATACCACAGAAATTAACCCACCTCTTCCAATTGAGTCGCAGTGGTGGGGGTGGGTGCAGATTCAAGCTTAGTGCATCCAGAAAGCTGAAAACCAGGATTTCCCCGAGTTGTTTGGTTTTTTTTTTAATGAAAGTTTTAACCTAGCAAATAGCTCCGTTAATTAATGCTTCTCATCACTAAAAATGGCCAAGTCAGAACTTAGACAATTACTTCTAATAAATTGTAGTGATTCTGAATATGATCCTGCCTTCATGGGTAGGATTCCGTGTTAAGTCAGTGGAGTGATCAGTGCAGCGTAACTATGAGTAGGACTAAAACCACCTGCCCGTTCCCCAGCACCCCCATGCTCCTAGGAAGAGCGCTGCCTGTTCAGAAGGAGAATGTGTTTTGTCCTGCAGTTCACACAGTACTTCATACAAACGATACAGCTGCAAAGTACAGAATAAAAAACAACAGCAGAGGGAGGCATACGAATAGGCACGGTGAAATAAATTGTAGAGGTGAGACCTTGAAAGCAAATGAGAGGAAAAGAGAGAAGCCTGCGTGACAGGGGGACGATGAAGGGCAAGGCTGCGCAAGTGGGAGAGAATAACTGCAGATAGGTACGCAGACTGTGGGTCTCAGCAAAACCAGCTCTTTGGCAGGATTAATAAAAGAAGTGTCTCTTCTTCCTTTTGTCCTGTTACAGGCGGAACACTCTCAACTCGGGGGAATTTTTACTTAATTTACTGCCAGTTATCATCAACTTCTGATCACTGATTTGGGTATTGGGTGGAAAAAAAAAAGAGGGAACATAATTAAACAGAAGAACATTAAGAAACACCTTTCCTTCTCCAAGCTCTGCTTTAGACAAACATCTCTCCTGCCCCTGTCCTAGTCCCCCAGGTCATCCCAGGGGGAGGTGGTGGTTGTCGGTGTGTGAGGGCTGCTCGCTGCCACTCTTCTCCTTCCCCTTCCCCTTAGGCCTCCCTGGGGCTGCACGTCCCCAGCAGCAGCTTGCATGACGTCCCCAACTGTAACAAGAGGTCTTAAACACCTTTTCTTTCTGGTAAACCCATGGTTTGCATGGGACTGAAAAAATGGCTAGGCAGGCTGTTGGTAGAATTGTTGATACCGCTCATCTGATACATGCAAAAAATTTTAGAAAGAAAATGGTGCTTTTAAAAAATTTTAACCTGAAAAATTCTGAAATGCTACTAATTACCTCCAAACCAAATCCAGGTGTAATTGCATGTTTCTGCCTCTAAATACCCTCCTCTGTCTTCCATCAGGTACAACTCTTGTGTCTGCTAAAAGCAGCCATCAGCCTGTTGATGATGGGGTAGAGACTGCCTCTTACTAAACCTTTCTGCAATGTATGGCTCCATGTAGTGCAAACCAAAACCAAGGCAAAATATTTCCAGGTACTCTGCCCCTGTTAGGGCTCTCATTCATAAAAAATAGTGTAATCAAGTGGTACCTAATTTTATTTTTGTCCCCAGAAGCCTGCAAATCGTGTACTACGTAAAACATCAGTTGTGATACCACTCTGTGAGGGTGGTGACTGGTTGCGAAAATGCCTTGCCTTCTTAAGCGATCTTAATCTAAAGCCCCAGAGGCACAAAGTTTTTTCTTCTGTTGCTTTACTTGCAGAGATCTCAGGTGGAGGACAATCTCAGAAATCAGTTTTCCATTAGTACTAAAAGTATATGGGTTTTTTTTCTTGCTAAGTTGGCATCTTAATGCCACAGATTTCCTCATTTCCTCAATGTCAAGACTGTCCCAGATTGCTCAGGATTTTTCAAGATGTCGCTGAAGATTTGTCTACATCAGTGAAGAGGTGCTTTAGCCCTGGGCCCTCCTTTTGCCTATTGAATTATAGGGCAAAATGTCTCTCTGATACATTTCCGCACTTGTTTCACAGCTTTCCAGCCCATAGTTTTTGAGAGCCGTAGGGATGCACTGCAATACTCCTCTTTCTATTTTAAGTCCGGAACATAATATCGCTTACCCGGATCCATGGCCCAGGGGCTGAGGGATCACAAAAGGACGTCAAAACTTTCCACCCCAAAGTGCTAAAATAGGAGCCCTGTCAAACTTCTGATTAAATTCAATGGGGCTGGGATTTTACTGTTATCTAGATGTCATGGGATTTCTCCTTTATATTCTTTTTACCCTTTCTACTTTTCCCATGTAAAAAGATAGTTATTAGGATACTACTTTTTGGGAAGAATGTCATGACAAATTTCACTGTGTGGATGGACAGAAAGAACCTTAAAACTCAGAAGATCTCGTTTGATTATTATTTTCCAGTTCTAATACATCAGCACACTGTTATATTAAAACTAATGTTTGTATCTTTTTCTAATTTCACTTTTCATTGAGTATTTTCTAAAGCATGAGCCGTCTATTCATAGGAGGTAGACCTGACCCTGAACTCCAAGTCTAAATAACACAGTGTTTTGGTACAGTGTGAGCCTTGTCTGAATTGCTTCAGTTTGGACCCATCTCTACTGTGCATAAGAAAAACAGTTTTGAAACACATGCTTCATCGCTCCTAAAATGAGGGCTGGTGGCCTTCCAAAGTAATATGCACTGTATTCCACTGTAGAGTGCATTTGCATGTTAAAAGCAATATGGAAATATAAAAATGTCCTCACAATATGAGGTAAATAGAGTATCCTCTTTTTTCACAGATGGAAGGAAAAACTCAAAGGATTTGACCCAAGTTACAGAGCATAAACATGCCAGGATTTATGACTCTTTTTCTCAAACATAGGAAAACCTTACTCTGGGAAGTGATACTTTGGGGTGTCTAAAGAGCTTCCTTCTTCAGCAAAAGACTGAGGTAAATGGGTCTTCCCAGGGAGCTCAAAATCTCATTACAACCAATCTTACTACACTTTCACTATAGTTCGCCGCCGCTTATGTATTGAAGGATCCTCTTGCTGGTGTCAAGCCCAAATATAATGAATGTAAGGATCGGTGTATAAAGCTGCAGATGGCTCCTATAAACACTGTCACTTATCCTCGGTTCCCAGTGATGCATAAGTCACTAGCTCCATCTGCCTGCTATTTCTTTCAGCATCTTGGGCATTATAACTCATTAGGAGGTGGTGGGGAAACTCATCCCAAACTGCAAGGAGTTTGCCAAAAAGCAGAAGACACTGAAGTTAACCCTCAGGAAAACCCATGCCTCGGCATTTTGCTGATCACTCCATTGCGGGAAGAAATGCCTGCTTTATTTTGTACTCTTAACAAGGTAGAGAACAGGTTATTTGAAAGCCTGGAGTACCAGGCAGGAAATCCTCATTCCCTATTTTTCTGTGCTTTACAGTGAGAGGGAGTGATGATGAGCTCATATCCTGACAGATTTCACCGTCATTCTGTTTGGCCTGGAGTCACTCGCAGTCACCCCTGTGCTTGCCTGCTTACTATAAATAACATACTGTCAGAAAGAAAGAATTCACGGCTTCTGACTCTGTTGCTGGTAATAGGAAGCTATTTTCATGCTGCTTGTTAAGTAGTTTGGGCTTGGATTTCTACAGTCATGTCTAGAATAAATGGCATTAAATGCTGATTGGTTGTGCTACATGTTGAGTTTTGTTCAAGGAAATTTTTGCTTGGAGGGAGGGTGCAAGACACCAGGTGAAGGAAGTACCTAAAATTGTCTCAGCTGCAGAGAGGGAGCAATATGGGATGATTCCGTCTGAGAGTGAAAAGGCTATAGGAAAAAAATAGGGCAAACAGAAACCCTTAGGGTTTGGGAGGAAAAGCTCTTGAGGGTGAGAGCAAGACAGCTATTGATGGAGCAAGGCTAAACAGAATGGCTGTGAGAGACGGTGACTCCAACTCGCTGATTTGGTAAGGGTAGGCTCAGGTGAGAATTCTCATCTCCACTGATGGGTGTGGGGTTTTTCCTAATTAAAAAGCTTTACAGATTTTTAATGGTGGTGAGCTTTTGAACTTGATTTGGAAAATGAATGAACATTTCCAGTGCCTGAGTTTTATTACTAGCATAGGTTACCTTTGAAAATATCCCTGGTTTGATCTCTGAAGGCACCTATTGTTTATTTACTGTTGCTCACTGTTTGCTTATCCCCAGGGCAGGTACGTCCTCTTCGCTGTGTCAGGCGGGAGTCCTGCTCCAAAAGAGTAATCGTACTGGGTGAAGACTGCATTTTGCTGCACACACACGATGAAACCAGTCAGCCCAGGCACCCTTCTCTTGGTCATTTCCTGACTCTTACTGCATTCCTCAAACACTGATGTTCTTCCAATACCAGTTTTTGGTGGTGTGTGGCCCTGCATGCATAAACCTGAGCAGTGCTGAGATTCCTAGGTGTGTCAAGGAGCAAGAGCTACCAAACAGCTATAAACCAAGGATATGCTTACGGTCATTTCACTCACAGGCCTATGAGAAAAAATGCATTTTTCTCTGACCTTGGTTTCCAGAATGATGGAACTGATATCAGTGGATTCCCCAGAAGTATTTTTTGCTATTTTGATCAAGCACTATCCAGTGAGGTATTTCAAGTCTTATCCATACACGGAATTCCATGACATTTTTAGAAACTGCTTAATTATACCAGTGCAGGCCAATATGTAGGTAATCCTAAGTTGTTTTATGTGGATTTTTCTTGAGCTGGTTATCCAAATAACTGATAGAATAACATGGGTGTCTGTATACTGGTGTTATATCCAGTAAGCCAATTTAAGTCATAATTTAGCTGAAATAATAGATATGTGCCTGCAGGCAAGACTCTAGTGTGTATTTTCTATCCTCACTCTTTGTTACTCAAACATCATACGAATTAGCTGTTCTAATTCTTCCAGTTTTTTTTTATTCCTACATCTTTCCTGCATCTCCTTGCAATACAGTAGCATCTCATAACTAGATATATGCAATTTAAATTATTTACAACATTGCTCTCTGACAGTCCCTGAGAAAATCTATGATGTTCCTGTTTAGCCTGCCTTATGCACACCAAGGGACAGATATTGGTGCAAATTAAATATTTTTCTAGCTTTTTTTTTCAACTCTGTATGTGGCTTTAGATCAGAAGAGCCCATCTCCATTAGAACCTAAAGCATCAAAAGATTCCAGCACTGTATTCCTTCTTCTGGTTGTATGATGCAAGGAAATTATAATCTACAGCACTGGGAACAAGCTGGTAACAAGAAAAATGTCCTAAGTCAGGCTGAAGTTTATGCTGATGGCTGGATTGTTGTGACTGTGTGGAACAGAAATCGGTGGAGGTGCATCTTGCAACCACCACTGTAGGCTGTAGCCTTGTGATAAAATCTCCCAGAGCCCTCGTTCCCTGTCAACTCATACTTGACTTCCTTTATGAAGAAAACTCTCTGGGAACTCAACGCTCTGCCAGAGTTAGATTATTCAGTCTTTGGATACACTGCAGAACTCATCTTTTCTTTCATATTTTCCCGGCTGTCCGGGAAGGAACAGCTGTGGGCTGGATGGATTTTTGTCTTTTCATAAAAAGGATTTTGGGTTGATAGACAAGGGTCCTTTTACATGATTTTGTATTATTATTCTAGATATAAGATGCACAGAATGCAGAGCAAAACCTACTGTTTTATTTTATGTACTTGAAGAGATAAATAATATATCAGATCAAAGATACTTTCGCTACCTTCCTGGAGTTTCATGCGCTTCTTTTTGTTTTACCACTTCATAATGCAGACAGCTACATATTAGGCCATAAATCATTCTGTTTCTTTTGATGGTGTTACTGCATATACCCAAAGCAGAATAACAGTGTTCAAAATATGCGCCACTTGGCTTTTGGCTTTCTTGCTTTACACGCCATAAAATGAATAAAATTACTGGTTTTTTTTTCAAAACCTGTGACTTACAGAGTCATAGAAGAGTTGGACTCTTGGATAGTATGTCATTATAAAGAGTGAGCATATATAGGTATTTGTCGGATTCTGGGGTTACTGAGGGAGAATGGGGGAAAAAACCTCTTCCATCTGCCTGGCTTCCTGCTGTTTTTTGTTATGCTGTCTCGTAGCACAAAGGCTAGGGTTAGCTGGAAGAGAAAATACCAACAGGATTTACACGGGTAAAAGGGTAAATACAGTTGCAATAAATGTCTGTGCTACAGCCAAGCTCTGAGTGACCCCAGCAGGCCCATTCAGGAATGCGTTCCTGGTGTCTTTGCTCTTGGGCTTGCAGTAGGGGTCAGGATGGTGCTCCTGTGGAAGTCTAAGAGGGCCACAACTATTGCTCTGGCTCCTACCAATGCATCCATCAAACCCCTGACAGCAGGAGCCCAGACGCACGAACAAGCTTGTAGGCAGGTGTGCACACTTGAATGTAAGAAGCAGTGTCCTACTGTTTAATGTAGGATGTAAACACCACGTGCTGAGGATGGCAAATACGCCAGCCATCTGTTTTCTTTAATAAAGGTGTGGAATTTAATGCATTAACATAGACAGCGGGGAGGGGGGCAGGTTGCTGTAATGTGTTCTTTCTTCAGACAATCTGAATTGTGTTGAAACAGATACCAGACTGGCAGGGCAGACAAAGAGAAACTGTTACCATGCTTTAAATATGTAATCATAGAGTCATAGAATGTTCTGGGTAGGAAGGGACCTTTAAAGGTCACCTAGTCCAAGCTCCCTGCAGTCATCAGGGACACCTTTAACCAGATCAGGTTGCTCAGAGCCCCATCCAACCTGGCCTTGAATGTTTCCAGGGATGGGGCCTCCACTACCTCTCTGGGCAACCCATTCCAGTGTTTCACCACCCGCATTGTAAAGAATTTCTTCCTTATATCCAGTCTAAATCTACCCTGGTTTAGTTTAAAACCTTTACCCCTTGTCCTGTCACAGCTGTCCCTGCCAAAATGGCCATATGCTCTTTACTGGGTTGGGGTCTTGAAGAAAGCTGGCTATGACAAGAATCCCAAAGAGCTGGATTCTGGGTGACATCTCTTGTTCCCCAAAAGCAGTCAGACCACCTTAGTCTTTCACCGCATTCCTTTCGCTGCAAGGGATAGGTGGTGCACGGGTCGGCGCTGCATTTGCTATGTGCTTGAAGAAGAAGAAGTGGCAGGCAAACCTTGCAGCAGGTTATAGAGTGCAGAGGCTTCTCTTTGTTTTCATGCTTAGATGCCTCTAAAGTATGAAGAAGTATCAGCTATGACCAGTGCTTTACTCAAGCATCTCAGTCCACCTGCAATATTGGCCAGGATTTGAAGAGCTGACTTAAGTCATTTCTATTCATGGACAAAGGCGCATGGTAGGATTTGTTGGTCTTGCTTCCTAGGAGGGGGAAATTGAAAAGTGACAAGTAAAGAGCTGTACTGGATTGGAGCGCTACTATTAGGTCAATTTGCTTATATGCTCTTCATGTCAGCACGAAAAGCCTGCTTTTCAGAATCATACTAGATCAAATCACCTTATACTTCAAGAAGTAATAAAAATATTATGAAGTAAGGGTTTCCTCCCCCCCGCCCCCGAAGCTTCTAATTACTATGAGGCTGTGTTTGTCTCATTGTGAAACAGTAGTGGGAGTTAAAGGATAGAGTGAACATCTGAGATGTCAGCATGTGTATGCACACAAAATGACTTAGCTAAATCATTGCGCACACAGGATAATTAAAGCATCAGCTTACTTGAAATGAAACAAAAAAGGCGCTGAAACAAAGATGAAACAAGAGTACAAGAGGTGCAGGAAGATGAAGAATAGTTATAGCTGCAGGAACCAGATGGACTTGGGGGTACTGGTGGATGAAAAGCTGGACATGACCCATCAATGTGCGCTTGCAGCCTAGCAACCCAACTGTATCCTGGGCTGCATCAAAAGCAGCGTGGCCAGCAGGAGCAGGTCAAGGGAGGTGATTCTGCCCCTCTACTCCGCTCTGGTGAGACCTCACCTAGAGTACTGCGTCCAGCTCTGGAGCCCTCAGCACAAGAAGGACATGGACCTGTTGGAGCGGGTCCAGAGAAGGGCCACAAAAATGATCCGAGGGCTGGAGCACTTCTATGAGGAAAGGCTGAGAGAGCTGTGGTTGTTCAGGATGGAGAAGAGAAGACGACCTTACTGCAGCCTTTCTGTACTTAAAGGGGGCCTATGGGGACAGACCTTTTAGCAGGGCCTGTTGCAATAGAACAAGGGGTAATGGTTTTAAAATAGAAGAGGGTAGATTCAGACTAGAAATAAGGAAGAAATTTTTCATGTTGACGGTAATGAAACACTGGAACAGGTTGCCCCATCCGTGGAAACATTCAAGGTCAGGCTGGATGGGGCTCTGAGCAACCTGATCTGGTTAAAAGTGTCCCTGCTCACTGCAGGGCAGTTGGGCTAGATGACCTCTAAAGATTCTTTCATACCCAAACCATTCTATGATTCTATGATCCTATTTTCTTCTCTCCAGCAGATGGTAGGATTTTCTCAGCTACAAGCAGGCAACAGCAAGAAGAATCACCTGAAAGCTAATCTTTAAAGAAGCAATCTCCAACCTTTTTTGACTTGCAGATTCCTAAAAAATCTGTTGGAGTTAGGAGTTCAGTAGGTAACAAAAGAAGCTGGAAGAGATTTGGAAGTTACTTTTCAGGACTGCCAGCAGTCGTCCACATAGCTCAGGTTTAAACTACAGCTAAAATGCCATAGCTTGTCCGTAATATACATGAAAGTCCACAGACATTGTTTTTCCACATAGCTTTGGCATGCAGTTTAGGGAGATCAGGTAAGAAAATGTGCCAAGTAGAAGGACATTTCAGCTTTTGAGTCTAAACTTTTCCAATGATCTGAACCCTTCTGGGTGCGACACTTCTCAACATCTATTTTCAGCCACTGCTACAGGTAGGATACTGGGCTAGATAGACCTTTGGTCTGACCCCATATGGCTGCTCTTATGATACTTTGCTATGTTACTTATTTAAACAATGTAAATTGTTTAAATTATGTAAATTATTTAAACAATGTGAGGAAACAACATTTTGCTACAGGTGTTATTTAAGTTCTTATTCACCACTATGCAGTGAAGGAGCTGGTAGGTAAGGCAGCAAGGTTTAAACTCCAGGCATCCATAAGCATATTCTCTGTATGTCTTTTGGCAAGTCACTCATCAGTCAGTTTTTCAGCTTTCTACCTGCAAATTGGGTACAATGCCCTCAAGAGATAAGGATAAGTTCTTTGGATGACTTTGTCTTTATTAGGTGCTCAGATAAAATAGAGAAGAATTAGAATGATGGCTAGGAAGGTGGACTGTAAGCATGAAGTCTTTATCTAAATACGTCCCTTTTGCTAAACTTTGAAATAACTCCTTGAGATCTCATCTTCTACCACATGCTGCATTTCAGGTTTGCTATCAGTAACCACTCATTCTTGCTAAAATGGTAGATTAGGTAGGTTTGATTTTTTTCTTTTTTTTAAATATATTTTAAGGTGTTCAGCCACTATAACTGTACTGGTACAAATCTGAAGTTGCAAAATAGACTTAGGCCTGCTATCTTCCCTGTGAACAACTATGTGCAGGAGTAACCTGTAGAAGTAGGATAGATCTTTATTTTTTCTAACATATTCCTACTGTATTAGGTGGATTTTTATGTTTAAACTCTTATTTTATTCTGATTTAGCTACTAAAACCATTACACTAATTTCCTAAGTGGAGTTCTTTCGCCTCCACTCACAAAAAGAGGAGTCACAGGACCACAGAACACATCTGGGTTTGGAGAGGTGAAGCTCTGCAAAGTAAGAACAGCTGTGCTTCACGATACAAGGCTTTTGTCTGTAATTTCCATTTTGTTGTTGAAATTGTTGCCTGAGGGTTTAGGAACTTTATAGAATCATAGAATAGCCCAGGTTGGAAGGGTTTCCTGAGCCACTGGCAACAGCAACGAGTTATCAGGTACTCATGTAACTTGTGCCATAGTTGTCTCTTCCTGTGTTGCTTCACTTTTATGGTAAATAAATAAAATGTTTTTCAGCTACAGAAATATGTAGTCAAATACTTCTTTTTCAGGGCCTGATTCTTGCACCTTTCTTATATGGTGTCCTGTTCTGCAAGTCAACCTGTTAGAATTGGTGGGATAACTCAGCAAGTAGAGTGCTGTCCCCTGCTCTCCTACCAGCTTCTGTATCTTCCCCAGTTGTAGCCCAGCTGTGAGACCCTGCAACAAAAGGTAATGCTTCTGTCTGTGCTCTCTTAGTATAAGCAGAATTTAAAATAGATGGAGATTCAAGAACTTTTCCCCTTCTCTTCATGAAGGTAGTAGGAGAGGACTGAATGCAGTGTGATTCTGCATGAATTCATGCATTCTTTTCAAAGTCAAGGCCAGTGGAACAGAGAGAAAGCCACTTAAAAAATCAGCTCTCATATTATTCTTATTCTTCTAAGGAGCCAGATTAGATAAGGGCAAGGAAATACTAATTCACCTCTACAGATGTGTAGGTTTTATTTATGCTCTTTGATCTCTGAGTGAACCTTGCTGTGTATCTTTTGTGCAGGTTTAGAACTTGTGGATTAGCAGAATTCAGGGTTTGCCATAATGCTTCCCTGTATTAGCAACTTCTGAATAGACAGATATTCAACCATCTGTCATGAGCATTGTTTAAAAGGTGGCCAAGTCGCTCCTTTGGCTCTAGTAAGGTACGAGGCCCTGAATAATTTTACTGCTGCTTTTACTGTGATGGTTCCCAGCCATCTGCAGTCCCTGGAGCATCATGGATGTCCCCAGAGCTTCTAAACCTATTTTCCATCTGTTGCCTTCTCACCTACAGCAGCTCTAATGTGCCCCAGAAGATTTTGCTGCTTTCACTGACAGCAAGAGCAACATTTGGTGCTTTCTGCTGTGTGCTGGTGCTGCTGGGAGCTGGCAGGCAGGCAGAAGGAATGAATGGCCTGCAGAGCCCTGCAGGTTAGGGTTAGACTCAGAGATAGACTGTGGTGAAAACCATATACTGGAGCTGGGAAATTAGAAGCTCAGGGACAATCATAAGGGTGCCACCAGGACCTGACTCCTGAATGCTCAGAGCTGTTAATATGATTCCCCTCACCATGTGTAGCTGGGCAGAGGGCAGAGCCTTGATTCCATTTTGATCTACTTGCTGATCAGAGCAGCTGACCCAGCAAAGAAAAAGCAATCTACTGTTGTGCAACCTGGGACTAAGGAGGAGGAGGAAGGGTAAAAGTGAATTTGCTGCGTTGTCCAGGCATAACTATCTGCAAGATATCCTCTCTGTTGCTCAAACTGAAGCTGTGAGCAGAGTCAAGGCCTCTGCAAGGTGCAGGGGGACTGGAGAGTTGAGGGGGATGGTTTCTTGTATTGGGAGGGATTGAATAAGGCTGGAGACAAGAAGAAAGGAGCTCTCAGAGCTGGCAGAGGGAGTGACTTGGGAATTATACCCCAAAAAGAAATAATATCTATTGATCTATCTATCTATCTATCTATCTGTGATCTTTCCTCTGCCCTGGGACACAGACTTAGAATTTATTAATCTTTCAGCCATGGATGCACTTTGGTAGCTCATGGTTTCCATACAGGCACTCCATTCCTCAGTGCTTCACCTTGTGAGTTCTATACCAGCCATATGGTGGGATGCTGGAGGAAGTCACCCTATTTCATTTTCACACCCCTGCTCTGTCACAGCTAGAGTCACATATTCAGGTTTCATAGAGAAATTGTTGGTGATGCACAGAAAGCACAGCATCAGAGAGCTCATTCTTATTTTTCCCCAGGTACTAAGGGTCATCAATAAACAGCCAAACAGTTATTTCCTAGTATTACTTTTCTCTGTAAATGACTGCAGGAGTTGGGATATTATGTGATTGTGTTGAGGAGATGGGATGGCATCAGGAACCATATCTCTGTGAAGGAGAGAGATACTTTATAAGCGAGTCCAAGAGGCTGATGAAGTCTAATAACAGAAAGAAAAGAGGGATAAAGGGAGAGGGACATACCCATCCCCAGTTTCAGAAGCCAAAAAAGGTGAAGAAGTGAGTGTTTAACAGGGCAGAGCTGAAAGTGGTGTGGTAGGGATGTATTACAAAACTTGTGCTGTAGCGACACAGCAGTGAATGGTGCACCCCAGTTTGATTCAGTATGACTTTGGGTAATGATCTGACCCTTCACAGTGATCTCAAGAGCTTCCCTTGGCTAACACTAACATCCAGATTAGCATGCGCTTCACTGAAGGGACCCTTCCATTCAGCTGCACTTGGGAAGAGCAGCTACCAGTTCCAGGAGGGCATGGAGACCCTTCTGCTGCCACCTTGCTGGTCACGCAGAAGCTCCCCATCCTGGCAGCCTCGCGTGACTCCATGGCACGAGTGAGCACTGCTCCATACTTGGTCTATCTCTGCCTCTCCTGGTGAGTGTGGTAATGCTTCCCACAGTGTTGTGAGAGGCAGCCTAAGGGTGAAGATAGTAGGGAGATGATCCAGTCTAGGAAAGCTTCCCGGTCTTCCTACAAAAAAGATCATTCCCCCTGTCTGTCTGACCCTGTTGGAGCCAGTATAGAGCTGCAGGGTATTCCAGCTTGCGTTGGGTGGACTTGCAACAGCCTTGAGAAACTAGTGTACATCAGCCAGGGAGCAGCAATGCAAGAAGAGCATTTGGTGCCACCATCTTGGGGCACAGGAACCCGTTTTATGCTGCCTGAAGAGCTGGGGAGGTCACTGGTAGCCAGATGTATTCTGTTGTTGTCAAAGCAGAACAAAAATGTAAACAGTACTTCAAAAATCAGCAAGATAAATTTCTGAGAACAAGAATGACGGAAAAATATATTTTTGGTCCATATTAAAAAAGTTCTCTACTTCCTTACTGCTTTAAGAGATAGAAGTTAATATTTAGCAGGGGAACACCCTCGTGTCAGAAATTTGCTATTTTCTTGTCTCCCAACAACAGAACATTTTGAAAAGGTTATAAATCGCTGTGATAGCTCAGTTAATGTGCAGTCCATAAAGACCTGTCAGAGTTTGGTACCCGTTTTCCCAGGAAATCTGAGCTGCAGTAGGTACATATGTTGCCCAAGCTGGGATGTAGGGGCTAAGAGCCCTGCAGCAGCTGCTGCTGGCTGATGCAGACTTCGTGGTACTTGACACAAGAGCTGAGAGCAATGAGCCTGTCTCTTGGGGGTTTTCAGTGCTCCTTCTACTGCACCAATCCTGGCAGCAACGGGACAAGAACTGGAGTACAGTGAGGGGTGACAGGGAGGTGGCGGAGAGGGGTGAAGAGGGGAAAGGAAGGAAGACTGGAGCAGGGAGCCGTTGGAAGAGGACAAACAGTGGGACCTGTGTAATGCTGGGTAAGGACGAGGGATTTGACTGTTTCAGGTGCTTTGAGAAAAGAGTCTGGAATGCAAGAAAAATTAGGTTCTCCTAAGGAAAAGAAACCACATTGTGACACTCTGAAAGACCAACAAGCACTTTCCAAATAGAATGGAAACAAAACTCACAATAATTAGCTAGTACTGGGAATTAGGAAGTAGAGGATACAAGAAACTAGAACTGCAAAGATGTTGCTCAAAACAGCTGGATACTGAGGGGGCAGAGGGAAGAGGATAGGAAAGTAATTTAAAATATGAGACTGATAATGGATAAACAAAATAAACATGAAGATGACAAGAGCTGTCGTGAAGGTTTACAGACCAGCTTTAAAACCAGAAACAGCAACTTCTTACACATCTACAAGACTGCACCACAGACATCTCTTACGCAACTGTTCTTTCTAGAAGAATTTGCCCTCCAGCTTCCTACGCTAATTGTTGTTGTAGGACAGTTATGCCTATGATTTCTTTTATAGTGTTGTCGATGTAGAGGAACTGGCAATGTTCAGTCATCGATAAAATCATCAAAATCCTCCCTTCACTTCAGAGTACTCCAGGCACAATAAATAAAGGAAGGGAGGTCAATTAACACGATACTCTTTCTCTGTAGAGCTCTTGCAGAAAGACTAAACTAAATTAGCTGCAAAAATGGAAGAGGAGAATGAAAGGGCAAGAACAAAGAGAGAAGTGTAAATGGACCTTTCAGCACGTAGTTATCTGATTAGGCACTCTCTTGTAGCATGAGTTAGCCCAAAAGAAAATTCATCTTTGCTGCCCATCCATTGGCTTCACTGGAGGCAGAGCAGTACTGAATATAGCCTGGGCGTTCTCAAAAATATGCTTTCTTTGTGGTGAGCATTTAAGTTAGTTGTGCCTATCTAGAAGAAAAGTGGGAGAGAAATGAGATTCCATTTCTAGTTCTGCCACTGACTTGCCATAATGATACCGTTCATATGGTTAACTTATCTGTGGGATTGCCTTTCTCACCCCTGCTGCCCAGAAGCCAGCACAGACTTTGTTCTTTGTGCCAGGCCCAACTCTTTGGCCAAAGACATGTGCTTCAGGACTCGAGGAGCCCAACGTTGCCCGGCACTGAGGAGATCAGAGATGGACAGAGCTCTCCATACAGCCTAAGATCAAAAGTGAGGTTTCAAAAGTAGTGGTGTTCCTGTTGTGAAAAGGTGTCAGGGTACGGCACCTTTTTCTGCAGATGTGTTTTGTTTGCTGTGGATAAAAGACCTCTGTGAGAAACCACAAATGGACACGCAGCTCCACCGCACTTTTCAATGCAAGCAGAAACCCGGAGGACCCCTTTTCCCTGCTGCTTCTGTGCATTGTCTTTACAAAGCTTGTTTCAGAGGAACAGCGTATGGTCTCATTTACTAATGACCTGAAGCTCTTTTGTCTTTGGAGGAAAGGCTTTACAATGACAACTGTAATGCTGCAATCCTATATTAATCTCTAGATGTCCGGTACAGATGGTACTAGAATTTGTGTGCATTATGCAGTTTAATAAAGAGCAAGGTAGTGTTCTCAGCAGATCCCTGAATGACCTTTCTAGGCTTTAACAAATTATATATTCAAGTTCGTGATACTTAAGCAACACCATCTTCTACTAATGTTTTTTCTTTGACTAGAAACCAAAGACCAAGTTACTCCCAAGAGGGAGTTGTATCTGTTTAATATTCCTAGTCCTGTCCTGTCTAGCCCCCGACCAGTTGCAGAACTATATGAAAATGCTTTCCTTTTTTTTTTTTTAAAAAAAAAAAAGCTTATTTGTTTGGGTTTTTAATGACCATATATTTTCACTTGGCACTGAATATTTTGCATCAATTATAGCATCTACCATGGACCTAATGCCACAGAAACCAGTTTAAATCATCAGAATCCACTGGATGATGTTGTTAAGCTACTCTCTAAATGGAGAGGGTGACTTTGGTCTCTTTTCAAATCTACCTACGCAAATTCAGTTATATACCTGACTAGGATTCCAAGGAGTAGGAAAAAGCTAATACCTTGGAAAAGTAAGCAAGAGGCATGCATGTCTGAAAAGAACAATTACTTCTGAATTAGCAGCAATTGTCTGCCAAGGAGCAGGCAGTAAAGAAAGGCCACGTCTCTCAAAAGGACACCTCCGTAGGGCACAAGTTTGGGTGGGTGAGAACCAGACCAATAAACAAATGTGACACCGATGGATAGCTGCTACCCTGCTGACACAGATAAAGAGGAATATCACGCATGTTCATTCACTTATAGATACAGGACTGTTGTGGTTTAACCCGGCCGACAGCTGAACACCACCCAGCTGCTCATTCACTCCCCACCTCCGTCAGTGGGATGGCAGAGAGAATCAGAAAAAAAAAATTAAACCCCATGGGTTGAGATAAAGACAGTTTAATAAAGCAGCAGAGAAAAAGAATAACAATAATAATAATGGTAAGAGAATATACAGAATATACCAAACAAGTGATGCACAATGCAATTGCTCACCACCCTCTGACCGATACCCAGCCCGTCCAAGCAGCGATCGCTCTCCCCGAGGGTCAGCTCCCCCCGAGCACGACACCATAGGGTCTGGCATAGCCCTTTGGCCAGTTGGGGTCAGCTGTCCTGGCTGTGCCCCCTCCCAGCTCCTTGTGCGCCTGGCAGAGCAGGGGAAGCTGGAAAGTCCTTGACTGGTGTAAGCACTGCTCAGCAACAACTAAACCACCAGTGAGTTATCAACATTCTTCTAGTACTGAATCCAAACCACAGCGCTATGCCAGCTGCTAGGAAGAAAATTAACTCTGTCCCGTCCTAAATCAGGACAAGGTCTAAAACTGAGATGCACAAGAGAATGTAATATAAGTACAGAAAATCAATGAAAGACTTAATTGTGGTCTACAAATGTGTCTCTCTCAGTAACTTTTAACCCTTTCTGAACTTTCAGTGTTTCCATAGACAGACCAAGGATTTAAAAGATGGAAAGTCACATTAGAAGACATTTCAAAATGTAGTCTAACAAAAGGACCTGTATTTTCATTCTTTTTGTTGCCTTACATTTGTGATTCTTAATTGGGGGTTGGGGTGGGTGGGGTGTATCACCTCCCATTCTCTCTCTCTGTGATGTGGAGTTAATTTTATGAGCCCTGTCCGAACTGTGCCGTAGGAACTTCCCTAGAGCGGATCAAGGGAAGCAAGTCCCTCGGCTTGTCCTCTCTCCTGGGCGTGACGGGGAAGGAGGCTGACTACATTACACAGTGAAGGAAGCCAGAGAATGATCAGCGTGATGTAATGAAGATGTCTGAATCCTCCTAAAGAGCAGGGCACAGTTGGGTCAGAACTGCTGGAGAGAGAAATATTCAGAGAAGCTGTGTAAGAAGCTGTCAAGCAGTGGGACGCTGACTCTGGCAAGAAGAGCAAATTAGAAGAAGGTCTGTAATTGGCACCAGCAACATAGCACTGCTTGAAAGTACGGATAGTCAGACCAGCTACTGGAGCAAGTTCATGCTAATAATTTGACCCTTTCAGCTCATTAAGAAGCAAAACGCAAGGCAGAGAACAGCCAAGATGTTGAATAAGACTGCTCATTACTCCAGTCAGCTCAAGCGGAGTGAAGAGCTGGAATGTATTCCAGAAAAGTGACAACGAAAAAGGAACGAGCATGAGAGCAGATGAGCTACGCACTTGACTCCCTCATAAGGGGAAAATTCTTATTCACACAAAGAAAAAGAAATATGGGAAATAGAACAGACTGGGATGGTCTGAGTTGCTTCCAGTGATTGTTACACAGTAAGAGGGCCTTGATGCAGTGTTACGTACGGCAGATGGCCAAAGGGCGTGAAAATTGCTCCTGATACCTGTTGTGGTTTAACCTGGCAGGCAGCTGAACGCCACACAGCCGTTTGCTTACTGCCCCCCAGCTGGATGGGGGAGAGAAGCAGAAAAAAGTTAAAACCCACAGGTTGAGATAAAGACAATTTAATAGGACAGAAAAGGAAGGAAAATTAATAATAATGATAAAAGAGTATATAAAGCAAGTGAGGCACAGTGCAATTGGTCACCACCCGCTGACTGAAGCCCAGGCAGTTCCTGAGCAGTGCCTCCCTCCCGCCAGCCAGCTCCCCCCAGTTTTTTGTTCAGCACGACATCATATGGTCTGGAACATCCCTTTGGCCAGTAGGGGTCAGCTGTCCTGGCTGTGCCCCCTCACAGCTTCTTGTGCACCTCCAGCCTCCTGGCTGGCAGGGCAGTGTGAGAAGCTGAAAAGTCCTTGACTTCATGTAATCGCCGCTCAGCAACAACTAAAGCATCAGTATGTTATCAACATTCTTATCCTAAATCCAAAACACAGCACTAGACCAGCTACTGGGAAGAAAATTAACTCTATCCCAGCTGACACCAGGACAATATCCCAGAAACTAAGGAGCATGTCATCTTTGATGTACTTCATCTTACTGATTTGGATCCACAAAATTGGTGGAACCAGATCCTCAAATCCATGCCCTGAAGTTAGGAACTTCTGCTCTCTGCCTGGGGCGTTGGAAATCCAGAAGTGGGATGGAGATGAGCCTGTGTGCTGATAAGGTGGACTGAGGGAAACATAGCCACCAAGAAACCAGACTGCAGGGGGTGTTCCTGAATCCCAGCTCTCTCCTAATGCCAGGATGGACTCCCTTTTCTCTTAGGCACCTAGCCTGACTTTCAGGTACCCTCCTTCCTCACTCCACCTTTTAGAGGGGCACAGCATAGAAGGAAATTCAACATTTTGGAGTAAAGGAAGAGCTTGGACATAGCCTAACAAGGAAAGAAATGCAGGGTGGGAAATGGGTTCCCCTCCTTGTTCCCAGTCAAACCAAGCCCCTTTATCACTGGGCTGCAGCTTCATGTTGCCTCTTGTTCTCTGGTTTCCATGCTCTGGGAATCTTCGTCTTTGCTGCATGCTCATCCAGCTTTAACAAGCAGATTGAAGTATCATTTTTGTCTTATCTTCTTTGCTGTCAGTGTCCTGGTAGGTGTGCTGTACGTGAACACTGCTAGAGAAGAAGGGCTATTTACCCTGGACAACCTGTCCAAAACAGAGATTTGAGTCAAGTTGCTACACCAGCAGCTGAATTGCAGAAACCACTTCTCTAGAAATGTCCTAAACATTTAAGAAGCTGACCTCACCCTAGCAAAACTTCTTCTGACTTTAATCCACCACCTTGTACAAAAATACAACTCGTAGTTAAAAAAGTTGTCCTTGAAAAGTACATCTTTGGAATTCTAATACAAAAGACTGATTTTTTTTTTTAACTTGGTACCTGGAACAGTTGAAATATCACTACAAAATAAAAAAAAATTAAGTTTTAATAAGGTCATTGAAATGCCACTGTCATCAAAATTTCACCTAATGGGTAAATCTGACGATATTAATATACATTGTTGTTTTAATAACTAGCTCATGATATATGCTTTACCCTCTGCTAGGAAGGAACCACTCCTGATCTGTTTATTTATTTATTTATTTATTTTAGCAGGAATCCTGGTAATAAAATCAGCTGGGCAATGTTTCATGAAGAAGTAACTGCTGATATAATCAGAGTTTTCTGTCCTGGTTGTAGAAACTGAATTTGTGAAATAATGGCTTAGAAAAGTGACAGGGGAAAAATGAAAGGCACCCAGTGCCCGGAGAGGATGAAAAGAAGGGGCTAATGTATTTTTACTTTAAGTCTGTCAAGTTATAAGGATTCCATTACCTAATTTTCCTTTGTCCCAACTGCCCACAACATTTCTCAGCATATGCACGTTAAACCACAAGAGAGCTTGGGAAAACTTTCTCAAATCCCAACAGCTCTGGGCTAGAGCAGCAGCAGCTTTTGTTAGAATTAGGCAACCCTTTGGGACATGTAAGAATAGCGGCATTATGGGTAAAGAGTGGCCACTGTATTTATCATGGATGGTAAATGAATCCCTTTTCCATACAACTCGAGTTAAAAAAGTTGTCCTTGAAAAGTACATCTTTGGAATTCTAATACAAAAGACTGATTTTTTTTTTTAACTTGGTACCTGGAACAGTTGAAATATCACTACAAAATAAAAAAAATTTAAGTTTTAATAAGGTCATTGAAATGCCACTGTCATCAAAATTTCACCTAATGGGTAAATCTGATGATATTAATATACATTGTTGTTTTAATAACTAGCTCATGATATATGCTTTACCCTCTGCTAGGAAGGAACCACTCCTGATCTGTTTATTTATTTATTTATTTATTTTAGCAGGAATCCTGGTAATAAAATCAGCTGGGCAATGTTTCATGAAGAAGTAACTGCTGATATAATCAGAGTTTTCTGTCCTGGTTGTAGAAACTGAATTTGTGAAATAATGGCTTAGAAAAGTGACAGGGGAAAAATGAAAGGCACCCAGTGCCCGGAGAGGATGAAAAGAAGGGGCTAATGTATTTTTACTTTAAGTCTGTCAAGTTATAAGGATTCCATTACCTAATTTTCCTTTGTCCCAACTGCCCACAACATTTCTCAGCATATGCACGTTAAACCACAAGAGAGCTTGGGAAAACTTTCTCAAATCCCAACAGCTCTGGGCTAGAGCAGCAGCAGCTTTTGTTAGAATTAGGCAACCCTTTGGGACATGTAAGAATAGCGGCATTATGGGTAAAGAGTGGCCACTGTATTTATCATGGATGGTAAATGAATCCCTTTTCCACAGCCACCATCTATAATAATGTCGCTTTAAAAGGGTTACATTAGTTTCCTGTCACTTTTAACCAGCATCATTCACATTCGTTAGCCACAGAGGCTGTACAGCACGCACGGGCCTGCAGAGCCAGAAGAAAAGGAGTTCTTGAAGGTCCTTGGGTTTCATCTCTTTCAGATTCCCTCAGCTTGGCTTTGTAATCCACAGCTCACACAGATACCACCTGCTGCAAGAAGTGCTCTGCTAATGTGCTGGGACACCTTCATCATCAAGTGGGGAGGACATTTCTCCACACTTTGGCTGGGGGTGCCTTGAAGGCCTTTGGATTAAAAGACCAGATCAGCAAGGCATAAGTGACAGGAGAACTTCAGAGCAATTGCAAGAGCTCAGCCTTGCACACAGAGGAGTGAAGTTAACTCACTGCTGAGAGAAACCTGCCCGTTCCGTCCATGGCAGCCGCTTCTTCTGGCAAGTGGGCATGCTTCTGAGCTCTTCCACCGCTCCTCCCTGACAGGAACATCCCCCATACCAGGGCGACCTTTAATAAAGCCAATTTTCAGCGTCAGTTCTTGCAGAGCAAGGACGTTTTTGATGTCATCAAAGTCGAAAAGTTTGTTTTCTGCAACAATAGTATAGTGTATCTATTATACATTATGCTACAGACTTCTCAGCTACATCCGTACCAGCACTGCTTTGCTTTCTGCCATCTGAAGGTACAAAATAGAGAGACCAAAAACCAAAAAAAAAAAAAAAAAACAAGAGAAGGTTATGCCAAGCTTTCACGATATTGCAGGCCATTGTGCTTAATTGTGTGCAATTTAAAAACACTGCTGACCGATCCTCTGGACTGTTTTCAATGCACAATACTCCTTCCCTACTGACCAAAGAAATACCCAGTTTGGTTTTCTTTCTCTTTAGTTCAAGTAACCAATTCCTCCTTCCTAGTAGGTGAAAAGCAATTCTGGTCCTGCAGACGCAGTTTGTCAGCGTTCATATGTCCAGAAATATCTGGTGAAAGCAACACAGAAGAGACAGATTTTCAGGATGACTCTTTTTAAAACAGAAAAAAAAGAGGGATTATTCTGTGTGACCGGCGGGCAAGGTTTTGCGTCACCAAGCCACCACCATAATGTAAATGGATTGGCAGCTTTTTCTCCATAGGGGTAGTAAAATTTGTGCAATAATACCTAGTAACTTCAATTCAAATAAAAGGTTTTAAAGAAAATATGCAAAAAATGGAAGACAATCCTTTGAGGGTGGCTTTACTGTTGCTTTTTCTTTTACACACATCTATAATGGTAAATTGTCATAAAAGATTTTTAGTGGAAGCTGTATTTTATTTTTTAGGCCAATCGTTAAGCATCTGCTGCCCTAATTGCACTAAGGTATAATTCCCCACCATAAAATGTGACTCCTTCCTGTGCACAGCTTGTATTTTTTACTGCCTTTTATAACTCCAGCCCTTACTGCATGTTTATCTTTTTGATAGTTCTAATCAGAAGTTAACAACCTCATAGTTAATAAATAAACTCTTTTTTTCTTTTCTTTTTTTTTTTTTTTTTAAAGCAGAATCCTTTCTAGTCACTTTGGTCCATCAAACCACTTATCTGAGATTCATTTCATTGGGCGTCTGTTGCTAAAAGAAGAGACGGTCTTGAAATGACAGGTAAAGGCACACAAATGAGACCAACATGCAGAATACTCGGGACTATCCAGACACGTTTGATACTGGCAGCCACTAACGAGACTGTCAAGTGCCTGTCAGATTTCAGATGTTGTTGTTGTGAGGCTTGGCAATACCTATAAGCACTGCCAACAGATTGTTAAAAATAACCCCAGGAATGCACCCTTTCTAGGTCAAAACCAACTGTGAAGCTGAGTGCACTGTAATTATAGTGCACTAAATGAGTTACAGCTTGAGCTAATCACACCCCACTGAACTAAAAAGCTGTAATTACACAGAGAGATAATGTGAGCTTGGCAGGATATCCTCAGGCAATCTATGGCTTGGAGGGAAGCTTCAAGTCCAGTTTGCTGGTCATTGCAAGCTGGGGCTCAGCTGGGCCAATTTGCAAGTCAACAGGTAAAATCAACTTTGTGCTCCACAAAGAGCAAGACTTAATGGTATTTACCTAGCGAAGATGATACAAAGAAAAGTTGAATTGCAAATGTACTTGTAACGAAGGATATTTATTAAGCCGACAAACATGATGCTGGTTTTATGACAGCACGATGCTGTTGTTTGAAGGGAGCATGTATAATTTATCAATTAAGGTAATAAAAATTGGGGCCTCTATTTTTCTAGTATTCCATTTGCTTCATTACATTGAAGCAGGAGTCTGGATGAGTTACCACACTTAGGGCTTCATATTTAATTCTTGATTCCTTGATTTTCTGAAAGTTGGAGGTTTGATTTATTGTGACTTTCTGGAAGGGTACAAAATACTACTTAGGCAACTTTAACCTTGTGCTGTCAAAGCATTGATTAATTCTTATTAAATGGATAAGTTTGGATTGTTTGTGATGCACCTCAACCTGTGTTACAAGTAGGACATTTGGCAGACATCTTTGGCACCATAGAAATCCCATGGAGAACAGTTTGCAAACAAAATGCCAGATCATTGTATTTGTTAAGATCCTCATGGTGACCCCTTCTTCCTAAAGGAGTAAAGCTGTGATAAAGAGTGTAGAAATGGAATTAATATTAACAAATAGGAAGAGAAGACAAAGAGACTGGAGAAGGAAAAGTCATTAATGACATATTAGGTGGTTAACCTGGCAGAGAAGTCGCACTGCGTGAAGTGACCCCTGAGCCTCTTGCTATTTCAAAAGACAGCCTGGGAGATAGTGTTCTTAATAGCGATGGCTTTTTGTCTTGATCCACTCTTTTAACTGGTGAAGAACTGCATTTAGACTTCGTATTCATTGACAAAATATCACATGCAAATTGTTCTGCTACAACAGTATCTGCTCCCAACCCTCCTGGCTATCACAAATACCACTGTTGCTGTTAAACACAACCTGATAGCTCAGTCACCTAAAAGCCAGCTTTAAATATAGTGCCTGTAGGCACGTCTTGTCACCAGGGGATGTTTCCGTGTCACATTTCAGCTGTCCCCTGCAGCCCTTTGGCCACTAGATCTGTGCAAGAAAGGTTGCTCTAATTTTCTGGAAAGCATCGCTTACAGAAAAGGACCAGATGTTCACCTGTGCCGAAGAGCAGAGGATAACACAGGAACATTATCCTGCAGGAACAGGGGGATAAAAAGTGCCCATCGTGCTTGTAAGAGGAGGCCTGTGTAACCTGCTCCCTATCAGGGGCTGCAAGAACCTCCAGCGGTTGGAAAGAGAAGGTACCCAAGGCGGCTGTGGTGGGGGATCCCAGGAAAAATGCCCCCTCTGGCAGAAAAGGGGCTACGTGGGTACGCAGCAGGGAGAGGCGTCTGCCCGAAGCCAAGTGTGGAAGCAGGGGAAGAGC
>NW_009260774.1:3406680-3419041 GCF_000687185.1 Egretta garzetta
TGCTTCTCCTCCCTTCTTTTCTGTGAAGGGGTGAGAAGAGAGACTGCAGACGAGGCAGGAAGCCCTGCACACGCCTGGCGGGCGGTCGCCGGGAGATGGCAAATTCTAATGCAGAAGGCAATGCTTCCTTACTCTCAGCATTACAACTTGCACACTCAAAAACCCCACTATGCTGGGCTTGAAACTGTGGCCTTCGCTTAACTGTGAGAACTGTATCTAGGGTCTTAGAGAACCAGAGAAGCCTGGAGTAAGTAGCTGGTCCCTTAAACAAACTTGGACGCGGGAAGAAATATGGGGAATAAGAACAAGGGATGGGGGATTTTCGCCAGTGTCCCCCAAGAAATGAAACAAGTGATGAGAGATAAGACGGCTTGCTGAACTTGTTTAAATCTCACCCTATGGGAACTGCAGGTCAGGTGGGATGAACTGTCAAGCTTAGTTTTGCCAATAACCTGCAGAATGTCATTGCTCCTTCCTGAGTTGGTAAAATGTTGACTGGAGCGCTTTCTTGGGTGGGTAAAAGCCAAGAAATGCTGACTGTGGCTGAGAATGCCGGCAGGCTGGGAGAGCCCACTCTGCCTAGCTGCAGAGCTCCGTGTGTGGCCGCAGGTGAGATAATAAAGGAAGGAAAAGTCAAGGGTGATGGGGAATTGGGGAAGAGACTGATGCCAGCAGGAGTTTGACAGTGCTGTACACACCAGGAGAACGGTTCTGCAAGCCCAGCCTGGTTGCTGGGAACAGAGACATGGCCATCAGACATACCTCTGCAAGTGAAATAGGTGGGAAAGCTGGGAGAAGTAAAATAGCCCTCTCCAATTCACAAACACTGTTTTCTTTTCTTAAAATATTAATTGGATATTTTTGAAGCCACTCACTATTTTGTCCTCCCTTGGCTCCCCAGTCTCATTAGCTTCTTTGCTGTGTTCCCTCCTGCCGCCTGTCCTGACTCGGCAGGCAGGAAAGCAGCTCTTGTGGAGTGACAAGGCTGACATTAGTACTGCCATTTGGAAAAGTCTGGTGGGGCGGTGGGATGCAATAATAAAACAGTGCAAGGTAGCAGAAGGAAAGAATCAAGGATGCTAGACTCTCATCTCGATTGGTTTTGATTACCCACACCAGTAAGCAAGCCTTCACTCCTGAGCCAGGTGGTGTGGACTGGCTTGTGCCCATACACTGCAAGGCTGGGGTTTCTGGTCTGGATGGGTCAGGCTGCTCGTTCCTGCTAGGTGCAATTCCCCACCGCCACCATGGTGCAATAGTTTGCCATAACCCTTTGCTCTTTCTTGCCTTTGGCCTCTTCAGCAGATTTTGTGCTTGTGTCTTGCCTGACTTGTGCACGTCGTGCAATCAGACCAGCACGGGCTGTGTAGGGACCAAGCCAAATGCCCAAGTCAGTGACTGCTCAATGTTCAGCTGCCAATGCAGTTCATGCTGTTGCTCAATGGGGATGTTACTGAGACCTGACACAGGCCATTTCCATCCCCTGAGGTGGAGCCAGATAGCTCTGTGCTGTGTACAAACCATCCTGAGGGATGGACGGAGTTGCTTGAAATACAGGTAAAGCATGAGATGTTTGCACCACTCCCATTCTCTGGATTTAAGCCATAATCCAGGCTATCTTGTCAAGGGGAGGGTTTGGAACTGAGAAACTAGTATCATCAGGTGAGACTACACCCTTCAGCAGCTTGGGATAACCAGTGCAGAGTAGAGAGAACCATGTTTAAGTCCTCATGCCAGGAACTGAATTAGTCTCCAGAATCAGTGAATTTTCTTGTCAGCACCCAGACCCAAGAGGAAAAGGGCTGCTGTGTGAAGCCATCAAATATCGACTCTTAACAGCCCTTGAAAAGCAGTTTTGGAGCCGACAGGTTTGCTGTAGGAACAGAGGGGTAAAGCCTCTGGAAGCCCTGCTACAGGTTCTCTGCCCCTGCATGATCAGTCTGCCATGACTGATATGTTTCCTGGTGAAACGTATACCAGAACAGAAAGGATTCTTCAGCTGTAAAGGGCCACGATAACTATTGAGATAGAAACATGATGTCTACGTGGAAACGAGTGCCCACAAACTCACATCCTTGGCAGAAATGACTGGTTAGGGGTTTGGTCCATTTTATTAAGGTTTTCCTTGTCTGTAAGTACTAAGGCAAAAGAGCCAAGCTGAAAGTCTTGAGAATGAAAAGCACCACATAAATATTAAACGCTATATTTATATACTCATATTCTGTATGTGTTATTTTATGTAGTTATAAACCCTGTGTTTATATTTTAATATTAAAGCACTGTGTAAAGGTAAATATTAAGCTATTTCCAAAGCTTATACAGATACTTTTTTGTGTTACAAAGAAAGTTGCAAAGCGATGTTTTCTTAAAGCTTTCTTTTTTTAAAAAAAAAAAAAATCTCCATTAAAAATATCTGGCATCAGGTTCATATTCTTACTTTTGTTAGCAAAAACATCAGCATGGGAACAATGGTGGGTTTGCATTGTACCTGCATCTGCTTTCCTCAGGAGAGTCTCTGCCGCTGGCCTAAACTATAGCAGCTACCTGGAGCCCCAAAGTGCTCCATCAGCAGCTGGAGCACCGCCAAGACAGATGACGCAGGATCAAGCCTGCTCTGCTCACTGCATCACCGGGGACTTCTCCGGTTTTGTAAAGACCACTGGACGTAAGATGACGTTAAAAGTTCTTCACACTGACGCATAGAAAGGCTTCGGTCACCCAAAAGCTTCAAAGAGCTTGACTCTGAGGCTGGGGGGTGAGGGTAGGCAGGCACTGGAGCAGGCTGTCCGCAGAGGTTATGGACTCTCTGTCCTTGGAGATGTTCAAAACTTGATTGGATTCTGAGCAATCTGCTCTAGCCATACCTTTGAGTGGACTAGGTGACCTCCAGAGGTCCCTTTGAGCTTGAATTATTCTATTGTTTTATGGTCTTGGCAGAAAGTCCCTCTCTACTGGGTCATCTTGAACATATATAGGGACTGAAATTATTTGTAGATAGCTAATAAAAGATGCTTTTACTGCCTTATTTGTTGGAAATACAGTTGGTTTCTTGTAACTGGAACTCTCAACAACCTATCTATTTTGCCTGGCCTCCTGAGGAGCTTATAGATGTGTCTGAGAAATAGTATCTGTATATATTGTTTAATTTAAACCCTGTGTTGCAGATCATCTGCAGGATGGTGCTGGCTTTTCCAGTTTTCTCTTTACCAGGGCATGCAAGTGTTTATGTCCTAGTCTATCTAACACAAGCAAAACAGCAAATTAGTTTCTGAAGAAATTCTTGGCATTTTAACAATGGTAGTCAGACTGGAAATGCTTTAGAGCGTACAGTGAAAATGATTTGGAGTCCAAGATGGTTATGAGAATCAATGACACAGGTTTGAAAGTATGTCAGTTTTTTGGACTGGCATATTCTTTGTACCAGTTTCAGTAAACTATTCCCAATTCCCTTAAATACATGAAAGAGTAAGGTATTTGTAGTGCATAACTTCAGTGGGGTTACATTTAGCATAATGTTGTCCATCTTTCACTGTCAGCTGGGGAATATCTCAAACCAAGACTCCAATAAAGTATACAGCATTCATGAGCTATGAGCTGTATCTGTGTTATTTACAGAATTGCACTTCATTAAGAAACATAATTCCATATTGCATGGTTAATGACAATCAATATAATTACCATAACCTGGGTAGACAATGGCTTCTGAGTTATAATGAAAAGTTTTACAAAAAAAAAAAAAATTACTTCAAGACTTGAGATAATAGCTTTAATGGAACATTACTCACTCCAGTGAGTACTTTTAAGGCAATTCACCTCAAATGTGCAATTTAGATCATAATTAGTAAAGTGGAGGACTGGAAGGCTAAAACTGATTCAGATGCTACCTTTAATACGTCCAGGTGTCTCTGGCTCATCCTTACTGCAGCTGCCAAAGCATTATCAAAATATAGAGAAGCGTGTGGTTTTGTGTGTGTGTTAAGTGTCTGTGTACAAACTTACATACGTGTGTGTATATGTATGTACAGAATTACACCAGGCTTGTATGTGCAACAGCATGACCAAATCCCTGTGTTCTCTCTCATTTAAAAAAGAAAAAGGTAAATTATTTGGTAAAGTTATTACTAAAGGTCCTTCAGTATCACTCTAAGGGACATCTGATAGTTGCAGCCTGGTTTTTGACAGCAAAACCAAAAGGAAACTACTGGCTATGTCATGCAGATACACGGTCATTATAAGATTTAGATTGCATAAAATGGTGTAGCCCCATCGATATGAAGAGCATTTCCTTTCTTTGGTCATTAGGGACGTGTTTAGGGACATGTCCTTAGGGACATGGTTTAGTGGTGGGATGGCAGTGTTAGGTTAGTGGTTGAAATTGATGATCTTAAAGGTCTTTTCCAACCTAAACAATTCGATGATTCTATGATTCTATGGTTTTGTGCTGCCAAAGGAAGGCAGCAGCAACATAATCCCCTCACCCAGCAATTCCCTTGCGTGCGGGGACTTCACCGCCGGGCAGCTTGACCCCGGGGCTGCCCTGCATTCACCCAGGTTCTTCTCTCTCTGCTTATGCATCTCACGAATCTGTTTCACTCATCCAATTTTGCCAGAACTATTAATGGAAATTAACTTTAATTGCTAAGTTATTTCCCAAACTGCGTACAGACAGACACATTTAATTTTAGATACTCACATCCAAAGTTTACTCAACCTTTTCATGACTTGTTTTACTTTACAAAACAAATTGAGGCTAGATTCCCCCTTTTGCTTTAGTCAGCATAGCACTTATTTGAGAATGATTCATGGTGTGTTTTCAGAATATATCATGAACTACAAGCTAAAATCTTTCATCTCTTGTTTGTACACAGTTACTACAGCTTGTCAATAAGCAATTTGGATTTTGCCCAATTCTTGCATTGAAATGCTGAAACTTCTTATTTAAGCGAAAAATAATTACCCTGTACAAATAATAGTATATAAGTTACATATGGCTTCTGAGCAAGCTCATTTTGATTACATTAATTTTCTTCCACAGATGAAGGATTATTATTTTTTTTTTACCTAGATATCATACTTCTATTCTAATTTCTTTCCATCGAGTCACCACTGAGCAAAGCTATCTTTTGAGTTTATCATTCAGTAATACTTTGTGTTTTCATTTCCCCTTTGCTTGAACATATGCAGTGGAAACAAAGTTAATGATCTTCCTTAACTTTCTTGCCAGATCACTCAGGAGGTTCATCACGAAGGCATGCAAGAGAGGGAGAGTATATTCTACTCTGGGTGAGTTTTTACCGTGAACAGTCCATGAAGAGACGCAGAGAAGACAAACACAATCCAAACCAAGAAAAAAGCAGGATTTCTGTTTGGAGAAAGAAAGGTCCAATGTCGAAAGGCAGGTTTGGGAATAATTAGAGTAGAGACAATATTCAAAATATGCTTTCATATGCAACTGCTCAAACTGGATATGCAAGCAGAAAAAGGGTAGGAGCCTAGGGAAAAAAATGTACAATGCACAGTTTAGGCACTGGAAACAAGGTGGCAGCATCAACTGTGCCATTTGTCTGGGATTTAGTGTCTCTGCTTTCTCAGCAGAGCTAATTAGCCAAGCGAGCACCGCCAAGGAGGGAGCTGTGCTCCGTGCAGCTGATTCCAAGTCAGCACCGGTACATCACGCTCCTCTGTGCTTTATAGGCACGAGGGGAACCTCTGAAGAAGTCTCTGAGGGATTCCCTTGGGGACTCTCTGGCTGAAAGCAAATGATAAAAAAGATGATGCTCTACCAAAGGAGAACATGAAGGAACAATCTGGAAGGAAGGCACAGGACCTACAGGAAAAAAAATCACAGAATCCCTCCACAGGACTTTGAAAACAAGATTATGTGTAGCAGCTCTGACGGGTGGTACTCGTTAATTAGTGCCAGAATACATATATCTAGCATCTGTGTACAGTTCAGTGGAGAACAGGAAGAGAAACAGGCTGAAAAGTGTTCACTCTGAGGGCAAAATGTCTCATTTGCTTAGTAGCCAGTCAATGCTGAAAAAGCTTTTGAGTGACCAAGATGAATCTCCATGGCGAAACAAGGGTCTGTCAGGAAAGCACTGGGCTGGGTGGCCAGGAGGTTGGTGGCACGGAGGTTTGTGACCTGAAAATTCTTTGTTAGAATCAAGTGACACTAAACCTGAAGAACAAAGGAAAAAAAGAGATTGATAGGGTATTGGCAGTCTCAACCCCCCATACTGGAGGGAACAAGGCAAACAAAAGCCACCAAAATTAGGAGTATGGAAGTCAAACTGGATGGTTCTCCCAATTGATGAGGAAGAAGCACTTCAAGCAAGATATAGCTTTTCCAGTCTGATTAAACACCCTTTGAGAGGAAAACTAAAGGAACAATGACACCAGTCCTTTAAATAAATAGGAGCAGAGACTTGGATACCACTTTCTTAACTGCTGCTTTGAACCAGGAAGTGCTGCTTCATTACAGTCACAGTATGAATGGCACTCATTTAAAACACTATTTATTAGCATCAACATTATAGAGAAAGAGAGGGTAGTATAGATAATCTTACGTCCTTTCAGATGCTGGTAATGCTGAATTGTGCAGCTTCAGACAGGCCTCCAGGTACCATCCACGGAGGAGTTACACCACCTTTTTTTTTGTTAATTTGAGCTCTAACAGGATTTTCTTGAAGGGAAACAACTCTCTTCATCTTTTCTATTGCCAAATGGAAAGGATGTTCACGTGAGAACTTGTTGCTGTGGTTTTAGATAAAGGCAAGGACATGCAGGGGGTGCAATGGCAGGTACGAGGGCAGGTACGAGTGGGAGCTGCCTGCAGGCACCTCTGCTACAGTCAACCACCTAAAATTACCCTACAGCCAAGGAATCTGCGTGACACAGCATGGGCCAGAAGACCATGCTGTTGTGCAGCACTCACGCCTCGATATACAACGGTCTTCTGGTCACGAACATGGTGTCTGCTCATCACAACTGATTTCTCCAACTCAGTAGCTAGGTTTAGCATTTCTGTTGCCCTGTCTTTATATAAATTGGTGACTTTTATAAGCAACTCAGGTAAAACATAACCACAAATAAAAAGTAATGCAATTGCATATTAAATAGAGCAGGTATTTGGCTAAGTCAAGCTTACAGTTTGCTTGGCAGAATGATGTATTTGGCATGTGTGGAGGAAGAACTTTAACTGAACCATAAAGGTTAGGGAGGTTAAACCTCTGAAACACGGTTGCTGGCAGGTTTGGATGCTCCTCTCTGGAGACCCTTTAACAAAAAGCCTCGTATATTGGTCTACTCCTGCAGTGACAGCCATAAATATGCCAAGTGAAATGCAAGTTAATTAGAAAGCATTTATTCTAGTCCTCCAGAGTGTATTAAGATGGAGACTTTCACTTTCAGGCTACAACATACTCCTTTCATATTCAGTGCCATTCTTTTCCTGTTGTATTGCTAAGATTTTCTTCTCCATTCAGTGGCAAGGCAGCACATTTAGCAGGCTTTTCAATGTTGATTTCTTTCTGTGGTTCTTCTGAGTAGAAGAAGTCATTGTCCGGGGGGAGTCAGTCACAAAAGTCCTTGATGAAGTGTGGCACCAACTTCTTTGTCCATCCCATCAATTATCCCTGGCTCCCCTTCCCCTAAGCAAACATACACATCTCTTTAAAACTCAGAACTGGTGGAGCTGGGCTGCCTCCAACTGGGCCTGTGGGAGTTATTAGATTCAAAACTGCTCCCCAGTGGAATAACATAGCACTGACTCCCCTATTGCTATGTTAAGACTACTCCGTAAATTTGCTTGGTGAATTTGCTGAAGCAAATAATCTAAAGAGACCAAGTACCTTTATTTAATGACAAGCAAGTTACTTGAAGATCCGAGGGTGAAATAGTTCAAAACTGAACAAACAGAGAAAGTTAAATGAAATTACAATATATCTTGACATTCTCTGGCATTCTCAAGTCCTTATAATAAAACCAACCTCTTCTACAGCTTTATTCTTGCCTGTGGTTCAGTTACTGGAGTGATACTTCACCTTTGGTTGTGTCTGCAAATTAAGCCTAAGACTTGCTTGAGCTATTCTTTACAAGTGAAAAATTTGGCTCCGTTGAAGAGGGCTGGCATTGCATCGTAGGTGCATGTGGAATACGGATAGTTTGTGCACTGATCCTATTTATCTATACTTATAACCAATGACCTCATCTCTCTTGGCCTTGTTTGAACACCACCAGTTAGGAAAGCAGGAAGTAGCCTAGAATCAGGCTGGACTGTTTGAGTCTTAAACTTCCATATTTTCAAATTTGGGGAGCTGGAGCAGGACTCTGACCTTTTATCTACTGTTGATGGTTATCTGGCTAGAATTTGGTTGGAGCTGCAGCTAGAGCTGTTGGAGAGAGGGTGTTGCCAGCAAGAGAGGAGAGTAGCCTTTGAGCTGGACCATCTTTGGACTGAGCTTTAAGTGAGCACCAGGGTGGGCTACTTGGATGGATTTAAGTCCCAGACTGGCAGGTTATGATGGCCTAAGGTGAAGATGGAGGTTAAGTTTATTATTTCACTTTTGCATGTTGAAGGCCAAAGGCTGTGGCTGTACATAAAAGGAGAGGGTAAACTAGGTCTGGGCTGGCTTTGTTTCACTGGGTTTATGTACAACACTGCCGAGGTTGGCTGGGGTTGGTATGCAAGGTAGGTTTAGATATCTGACGTTAGAAAACTCCTAAGGTTGGCTGGGGTTGGTATGCAACCTGGTAGGTTTAGATATCTGACGTTAGAAAACTCCTGGGTAGGGTTGGTATACTTTAGTGTTAAAATACAGGTTGCAGAAAGCTCTGGTAGGAAGTTCCCCTGCCCCAAAATGACCAGGAAGGTGGTGAGGGAAGGGAAACAGGCCCTGGGTCAGGCATAGGGATGGTGCAGTAGTCACTGCATTGATTGTGAGACCAGGCCAGGATTTTGGGACCGATGTCCAAATCTCCAAATCTCTTGCCAGACTTCTGGGAGTGCTGCAGCTCTGGGGTCTGGCCTTGAGTAGGAAAGCAGGGGATAAAAGGCAATATCTTGTATATGTCACTAAATTTTTGGTCCTTATTCCTGATATCCTCTATTATAGGGACTGTTTGCCAATTGCACAGCCAGGGATGGACAGAGAGAAAGGTCTGTGGATCCGCTTTCTCTGACCTGTGGTAGGTTGGCCACAATTAGAGCTACGACAAGACCACAGTCTGACAGACTTCTCAGGTTGCTGGCTGCCATAGCTTGCTCACATTCCCAGGGCTAAACTAATTGCCAGATTTGAGGTTTATTTGGGGATTAAGTTTTTCCTTCATGTCAGATTGGCAGAGGCTGAGCAGCTTTTGAATTCCTGCGGGGCATGATGCAGGGTCCATCTGCTAGAAATTCTCCAGGGATGTTTCAGCTAATGGCAGTGCTGTGCATCTCTTCTGTTCTCTTTAAAGTGATGCCATGGTGTAACTTTTGAGGCTTTTTGCCTTTTGTATGAATGGTCTTGCAGTCGTTACAGTCTCAGAGACTGCTTTATGGTACAAGATATGGGTGGGGGTGCAGGTACTCTGAGGATCCATCTGAGCCTAATGCCAATGCTGTCACTATGTGATCTCAGGGAACTGAATTCAATGACCCAGAAGCTCCTTTCCAGTCCCACCTTCTGCCTCACCCCTTGCGAGCTCAGGCAACTCATGTGTCCCCCTTTCTGTCTCATTTTCCTGTTTCCCTGCTGCTCTCCAATTTTCTTTCCTTTAGATAGAAGTTTCTCTATCCGCTTATGAGACTACCTTACACTCTAAACAGAATATTTCCAAAATAAGTGGAGACGGTTAATGGTTAATCCTTTGAAACTATATCATTCTGATAATTCTCACTCATATCTTTCAATTCCTGCATTAGCTTTGGAGCCAATATTTCCACAAACTGCTGGGGTTGGAGATGAATGGTTCATATAGCTTGGAAGTTGTGATAATATGTTTTCAGGTTAAACACAGCATTGTTTCAAACATAAATCACTTGAAGGCAGCAGCCATTTAAATTGGGTCAGAACCAGTGAATCAAGGTGAGCAGGGAGGATGTTAGTGAAAAGACTGTGACTTTTATCTTCAAAATCTCATGAACAACTGAGCCTAGAAGACAAACTTCTGTACATCTTTGCAAGGCTGGACTGGATGATTAGCTTTCTAGTGGCATGTAGCATTGATTTCTGTTCTTGGTGATCCTGAGTCATCAATAGTCAATGGCTTTTCAAATCAGGCAAACACACAAGCCTTTTTCTGGATAGGACAGGTTGTTTTCTGCATCTCAAGCATCTTGAACCATTTACTGGATATCATCCAGCCCTGGTGAAATAAGGACTAGCCAGCAGGAGTAAACAGAAAAAGGTTTTGTTCTCCCAATGTGGGAGAGTAAGAAATGCAGACATAGCTACATGAGAGGAATTGTCTGCATGAGGCTTTCTTTTCAGAGGCTTACACTGGGAGTGCAAAGCTCCTCTTAAACATGCACTTCTCAGGCAACAGCACTAATGGCACACTGTGCACACAGTCTTCAGTTTTAACAGCAGCTGCTCGGGTAAAAAGGAGGTTCTGTTGCCTGATTTTCTAATCCTGTCTGCATTGGTTTTGGAAACATCCTTTCTGTGCAAAGCCCCGGGGAATAAAGTAAATTCTTTCCCATTTTTGAGTGCGAACACTAGAAACAGGCCAAAGCCTTGATGCTGTTCTTGACATTTCCAAGTCAGCTAAGCTAAAAGTCAAATACTGCTTAATAACAGAGAAAGAAAAGATTATGGCTAGTATTCCACTCTGGGCGCATGAGACCCCATGGCTTCCTTGTTCCCTTGCCCCAGCCTGTAGGCTGTATACATTCTGTGGGAGAAGATTTAGCACAACTCAAAAATTAAAGAGCAGTGCCTTTATGATTAACAACCACTTGATGAAAAAGAAAAAATTGTTTCGAGAGATGATGAGTAAGAAATGCCCTTACTCTTTTCCCAGCCACCCTTCTTTTGCTTCTTCAGTACCCACCTTTCTCTATCTTTTACTGCCTGTTTTAACAGTTTCTTTGTCTGTCATTTTCTCCCTTTTCTCCAAAGCTTTATGGACTCATTCTTTCCTTTCTACTCAAGGGCTGTTTTCTGATTTCTCATGTGCCCCCCACCCCCTGTAGTCCATCCTTTCATTCTGCACCTTGTCGCAGTCTGTTCCTCTTTTTATTTCCCAACCTATTTATTGAGAATGCTGCCAACTAAGGCAGGGCTGCTGGCAGAGGGCAGGACCTGGCTTCACTCCATAGATAAGCTCTTCAAGGAACGAACAACTTGGGAAGTCAGTAGGCTTCAGTAGTCTGCACTATGCCCTTGGAGACAGTGCTGGGGTTCGTTAGTGTCTAATGCAATAAGCACAAACACAGGGTGATAATGTGTGACTGGAGCAAAAGGGAAGAGCAGATTCTGATCACAGAGCATTGACTAGATGACCTCTAGGGGTCCCTTCCAACCCAAAACATTCTATGATTCTATGACTACAGAAATCTTAAATAATTCCATTGATATTCATGGAATCATACTGCCTACGTCAGTGCTCGCAAAGATACCCGCGGCCCCTTTCTCTCAGGAGATGACCCCTGCAAATACAGGACCTGTTTCACAGCTATTTTTGCTGAAGTTTTGCACCAGCAGAACTTCACTGATCTCAGTGGAGATAGGCCAAGTTTAGGGATATAAATGAGACCAGGAGTAGCGAACATAACCCATATTATTTTATCTGAGTGCTTTCCAAAGTCTTCAGTTGTATTTTGAGAGTCTCTGCATTTCTGTTCAAATTCAATTATTCATGTTCGACAGAATCTGCTCCGGCACTATTGTGCTTTGAAAACTGGAAACTCCTCCAAGGTATAGTACGAAAAAATAAAACCCGCTAATGTCCTTGAAGGGAATGCCGCAAGGCTGCTGGTTCTGTTCTTTCAAGCGGACTGATAGTTTTTTGTCCTATTGTGTCAGTTCATGGTTGCTGAATATATTCTAAAACATCTCAATTACTTTCTATTTTACAGACATTTTTATTAGATCTATAATCTCATGCCTCATATCCTCAGAGTGTCCTCAGTGCTCTGCCACTGCTAAACAATTATCAGGAGGACGTATTTTCTCCCTGAGGGATTCTAAGCTTTTCTTCCAGAGGCTAGATTTTATTGCAGATTTTATGTCAGGACAGCAGAGGCTCATTGTTTCTTCTTAATTGTTCCCACTAGAAGTCAAAAACATAAATACAGGAAGAAGAGCTGGAGCGATAATCCAGGCATGAGAGTGCGCCGTTTTTGATGTCCAAAATTATCTTAAAAATTCAT
>NW_009260774.1:3419066-3429767 GCF_000687185.1 Egretta garzetta
TCTCTTTTCTCCCTCTGTTACAATGCATCAGAGAGGCCAGGCTCATCTCTTACACAGCCTCTTTACTGCAGAATAACAGGCTACGGGACGGCAGATAGTTCTGCACTTTTATATTTTGGCTGTTCTTTCTGCCCATGCCTATACATAGACTGAAAAATGTCACCCACCTTAGGTGGTCTCAGCCCCCCAAAAGACCACAAATGAAAAAGCACATTAATGCTGTCCCCAGAATAAGATACTTCAGACCTGTCCGTTGTGCTCTGCATTTTCCACAGCAAAAAACCACACAAGAACATACTCTCAGCTTTCAAATAAAGGTGTCAAATTAATTAATTAGCTTTCTAATTAGTATTAATCTAACCCTCCATTCCAGCCTTCACTTTCTGTTCTTCTTAAGACTGTATTTGAAAATGGGGATCCTGAAAATATGTCAGGAAAAAATTTGCGTTCCTCCAGTAGCAGCGTCACAGATACATAAGACTTCTTATGAGCATTGCACGTTGACATATTTCATTCATAGAGTGGTATTTTCAAATAGGTATTTTAAGGAATAAGTGCATTAATTAATTGAATGGACAGTGCGTGAAGGAATCAGGCTAGACTGCTCAGCTGCAGTATCTGGGAGATGTCCACCAGCTGGCTGCTGTGAAGTACCCAACTTGCCAAGAATACAGACTGCTGACATACTCTGGGATCAAATGAGAAGATGGAGAACCTGGAAGGCAACAACAGTTTGAGAAATTAAATGGCAAGACTACCACAATAGACTTTCTTAACGTAATTCCAGTGGGTCCTTACTCAAGCATGTAAGATAGTAGCGTTAGGTTTTTCACTAAAAGGCTAATCACTACAACAATTTTTCTGATTTTGGTGAAAAATTGTCGGGTTTGTGTCTGTAAAAGTCCCACAGTTTGAGGCTATTGATACCAAGTTTATTGTATTTGTTGATTCTGTCATTCGGAACGCCTTCTTCCCTGCGCATTTGACAAGCAATGCACATGAATTCAAGCCAGCATCCTTTTGCCCAAATATATTCTCTTCAGAAGCACCTACATTATTTTGGAGCCGAGGCAATTTTTTTAAATGGCACTCAGAGGAGGGAGAGGGTGGAGCGAAACCCCTCCCCAGGGGAGCTCCACGGGGCGGTAGCCTCTGTTGGGGTCACTCACAAACCCTCCCATCCTAATGCAGTGCCCGCTGAGCTGATGTCTGCAAGGTGCCGTACCTTTCACAGGCAGGATGTAGGGTCCTTCCCGCCAGCCAGAGAAACTGGCTTTTATCTACTCAGGGTGCACGGGAGAAGTTGGGTCAACTCCTCCATTAACCACCTATCAGTCAGGAAAAATGAAGACATTGATAAGCCGCTAAGCATATGGCTGCTAGGTCTGTATTACGTTTCATCTCACCTTCACGGAATTACCCCCTCTCCTCCCTGAGACTGGCAGGGAACGGGTTAGTGTTACACAGGGGAGCTCACATCTACGCAACAGCCAGAATATTCTCAGTCGCAATATGCCGACCTGCAACTTCACAGATGAAATTGATTCTTTTTGCTGTCAGCCCCCTCCTTCTCCATTAAAATTCAATTTTATGGTGCAGCATTCCCTACGGACATGTTTTGTCATTTGGTTCCAAGACATGCTGGAAGCACATACGTGCTTCTAGCAAATGCTGAAACCTAAGAGAAATAGCTTATAAATCATCATCAGCAGGCTATAGTATAATAAATTGCTTACTTTTTTGTTACCATATACGTGACCATTTGTACCAGTTTTAAAGCCCAACTATATACTATCTATTAAATACCATTCTGTGAGCCGAACCTTTTAGTTCCACTGTATTAAAGTGCAAATGAGCCTTTTTTTCTTTTTTTTTTTTACAACTGCTAAAAGCGTCAGCAGTAAATGAAGGCCAAGGTGACCAGGGTCCTGATCCTGCAAGTTCCCCAGTGTTGCCACTTCCCATTACCATCAAGATGCACAGGTAGGGCGTTGTGAAATCTCTCAAGTGGTGGCACTTTTGAGAACAGGGGCTGAAAGAGTCTTAAACTTTGCAGCAATTCAAGGGAAGTCTGTCTCATCAAGCTGTAGGAATCATTGATGCTATTTTGACTGTGTTACCTCGGCATATGAAGAGAGATAACACAGTCACTGCATTGAAAATATCTAGGCATCTAGACACTTCTTTTTTTTTTTCAAAAAAGAATCATGAAAGAGGGTTAAATCATCTGCCTGTTTCTAGAATTATCTACATTCCCCATGTTGTGTGATGTTTCTGATCAGGCATGGGTTTTGATTTTCATCTGCAAGCGCAGAAAGGCAGATTTGGATGCATCTATAGATTTCTATTCTCTCCTAACCCAGATCTTTGCAGAGCAATTTGAGCTGCATAACAGGGCTGTCAGCTTTAATGTGACAGCTCCTCAGTTCTCCTGCATTTATTCTAAAAATGGTGCCACTGGTTCATTTCCTACAGGTCCTAGACTTGATTATACAGCTACACACCTCCTATACATTCCAATGTCTTCAAGGATTCCCAAGCACAGCATCTAAACCCACGACTTTCTGAACCCCAGTTTTCTTTTTTAAAAGAATTAAGATTTCATCATGTGGCATGATGTTTAACATTTTGTATTGAATACCAACAACGCATGTTTGAGTTTGCAGTTCAGACTGGCCATTTTCACCCAAGCCTCCTGAATGTTTGCTGTATTTTACTTACTTTTTAATTATTTTTTTTAAACCTAATTGGGAGGATTATTTCTTCAGTTAGTAGTGTCAGTATTCTGGCGGTAATTATATGAATCTCATAAAGGAAATCCAACCCTAAAACCTTGTTCATTTTTTCCCCAACTGTATCAATGAGTCAGTAAAAGAGATTGCTGCTTCCTATGTGTCCTTGCTTAGTCAAGGTAACTGTTGGCGCTACCCCTTTTTCCCCTTCAAGCACAGCCTAGTTTGTATCAGCACCTAAGTAAAGAGTACTTGCCTGTGTGTAATGATTATTAATTCATCATAAATTCAGAAAAAAAATAAATAAGGTGGTAATTCATGCAACATTTTCCATCACAATTTTGAAAGCTCATCACGAGCGTTGTTCACTTAAATTGTCTGTCTTTAATTCTAATAATATAGTAAATCTAAAATACCACATAGCATGATTTAAATACTTTAAAAAACAATAGAGAAATAAAACATCTCCCATGAAAACCAAATGGTCAGCCCTGAAGTGTTCAGGCAGTTGGACTAGATGATCGTTGTAGGTACCTCCCAACTGAAATATTCTAATCTAAGACCACTGAACATCTATTCTATTCTATTGCATTTTATTCGATTCCATGCCGTTCCATGACATTCTGTTCTAAATATCAGAAGCTTTCTGGTTTAAATCTTTCATTTTCTTTCTTAATGCCTTTGATAAAAGTTTCCTTGTTTTATATTTTGTTCCTGTGCTATTCCTTTTTTCTCCTCTTACATGAATGCAAACAACCTCTCACAGTCAATGACTGGGCAGGTCTGTTTCTGGCAATATGCTGTCCCCAACAACGGTCTCTAGATACCCACTATTGTGATGGTAATGACATGGTCCCTGAAGAGGATTATAACACAAAATATTCTATGATTGTCCCATTTATAAGAGTGCCTTATTATTGTGTGTTTGGGTATCACCTTAATCACTGAAAATTATTCGAATCCAGCTCACAAATTTTGTTTTTAAAAGGGGGAAGAGTGTTAACATATCATGCTCCTCTGAGCTTGGTTTAGAACTCAGCAGGGAAAATATTTACTTCATTTAATATAAAGTACCAAAAAATAATTCATTTATTGGCTTTCATCCAAAGATGGTAACTTAAACTCCTAACTGTGAGTTTTTCCTTATTTTATCATTCAGCCCACTTCACCCTCAGTTCCTGAGGAGGCAGTATTTCCATAAAAAGACACCATAGTTGAATAGTTATTGCTTCATTCTCATTGATACCTTTTTAAAGTAGTGGAATGGCTATTCATTTTATTTTATTAGTTCGTTATTGGTTTTCAGTTTGGCAGCAAGCTCCTACCTCAGCAGCTGCCTGTGCTTCAAAAATCCATTCTTTGGACATGTTCTGCACCTTCTCCAAAGGCAGAGATCAGCCCAAGGGATGCAAAGAGAGGTCTAGGAGAACAAGTGGACAACAGAAAACAAAAATAGGAGGGAAAAAAAAGTTCATAAAGTGTAATCCAGTCTTCAGTTTCAAGTCTGTTCATCTTCCCCTACAAATATCGAGCAAAACCCAGTATCAGCTGTTGTACAGGGCTGCTTCACAGTAGTCCCAGGTTTGCTCCAAAGAATGAGCTCAGGCAGACGTGTTAGCAGAACCAACTGGTATATGTGGCATGTTCCTGGGCGTGCGAATGAAAGAGCTCTTTAGGGGAAAACTCAAAAGAAACTAACAGACTCAGGTAAGTTAAAAAACATTTTAGCAGACCTATTAGATTCAGTCTAAGTAGTGAGAACAGTAAGTAACAGCAACTTTGGCTATAATGAGCAAAGAAAAGACGAGGTGGTGCTTTGACATTAAAGATAGCAGCAAAGCCGTCCATGAGCATGATACGGTATCAAGACCAGGTATTGAAAACACGAGGAGTGGGTAATAGAAACGCATCATCTTAAATGAAAAAAAAAGTGGGCATAAAAAGTCAAGTTAGATAAACCCACTCATTTTCTGTACTTTTAACTCTATGAATCAGTGCAAAATTCTTTCAGCATGTGGAACTGCATCAACAAAGTAATCACCTAGGAAAATAATATGATTGCTTTATGCCATCGAAGGGCTATACATATTTGCTGCTAGTAAGATAATTTGGGGCAGAAAAGAAATACACAATAAAATGACAAACCCACCAAAAACCCAAGAGCAAGGGTGCTATGCTTAATAGCAGGCTACATTTAGTGCTCACCTCTCTGACTGTGTTCATATACTAATGACTCCACTAAAAAACTACATGGAAGAACAGAAAGCGACTGAAAGAAGCTATCCAGAAAGAGATGTTGTGTTCACTGACTGTATTTCTTACTGTTTTGAAATCCCAACATTAGTTAAGCCATTTAGGATTCCACAAGTACATCTTTTGTTTAAAAATACATGTTTAGCATCTTGCATCTTGTCACTATTTTCTATATACACTTATTTTATCGGCATTATATTTTAATAACTTTATGGGAAAATCTCCCTGCACGTAATTTAACTTAAAGATTTGGGGTCCTGTTACACTGTGGAAAACTACTTGTAGCAAAGGCTCCCTTTAAATGAAATGGGTGACATCTTTCAGCACTGCAAGGGCATTTCCAGCTTCCAATGGCCAAACAGAGAGTTTTTCACCCTAGGAAACTGCAAGTGAAATAGCACAATCATATTATTTTTCTGATGCTTCCTATCAAATGGCATCATTGGGCCTCTTTTAAAAGCAGCCTCCTCTGGTGTTCCCAAGGGAGCAAGAGGCTGTGTAGGGAAAGAGCAGAATTCCTTGGGCAGATTCGTCCTGTTCCATACCAACAGCCCTGCAAAACACCCACCATCTGCAGACCAGTAGACAATATTACGGCTTGCTATCCCATCAAAAGAAGCTTGCCTCCCTCCCCGCCAGATTTACTCAGGAGTTGGGAAGATGGCAGCTTTCCCTTTTAGTACCCTTGTCCATGTGTGGGTACATTCCAAATTACAGTGGTTGAGGGAGCACCCAGACATCAGATAACAGTTCAGCTGGGATTCCTCCACCATTTCCCCCGCCCTGTTCTAGGAGGATCGCTGATACTGTACGCTATCTAAAACTGCCTGGCATGATATACAGCAGTATTTGAGAAATAGTAAAGGGTGGTACAAATAGACACTGTGTCTGATTTTCCTCTCTTCACAACAATGTAAATCAAGATGACCGCCGCTGAAATTCAGAAAAACATCACTGTAAAACCAGTGTAAGAGCACTGTCAGGCTCTCTGATGTGATCCAGAGAAACACACTGCCTAATGTAGCCCCTGGCTATTCCTCTTCACCGGCTGTGCAGGGAAGGGGAGCCTGACCGTGTGCCGTAGCGAGGCAAATCACGTCACCCACTGCTCCTCCTGTACTAACAGCGCTGACTGACGTGTGGCGGCACGTTACAGTCACCCAGTCAAGTCGCTGCTGTCCCCAGCCATCCCGGCTGACAGATGCTGCCACCTCTGAGTTAGGACACCGGATCCCCTGATGAATCCTCTCCTGAACTGCCACAGCTTTCAGCCCAGGGCACTGAAGACTCACGTTACCTTAGAAGAGAGGGCTGAAGCCTGCGGTGGTTCAGGATCCGACCCACAGCAAGATCCGATGGCTCTGCCTTCCAGGATAGCGATCCCTCACGAGAGGGTGAGGCAAATGGCTGGGAGCAAAACCAGGTTGAGTCACTCGGGTTTTATTCATATCCACACAACTGTCAGAGCCCTGAAATCTTATCACAGAAGCAGTGGCTGCAGCTACAGAAGGCACTGAATTGAGCAAATTCACTACCTCTGGTTTCTGGTATCGATGCTGCATATATAATATTCTCCTAGCGTGCTTGCTTTGAGAGCATTTTCAGATGGATTATATTTTTAAAGACAAATTCTGTTTGGGCAGAGTGATGCAAAATAAACTCACCGTTTTCCGACCAACTGTGGCTTTCACTTGAGGAGAAATTGTCCTTATAAAAACCGGTTCTAATTTGACTTTAGGCATCATCCTCTGCCCAGCATAGGGGAAGAGCTGTTTGTCATCAGTTTAAAAATTTTTCTCTAAGTTGTTAAACTGTGCCTTTTGGGGCATCACAGCCTTTCTTAACCATAAGTAGGTACAAAAGCAAACCCAGTAATGGTGTCATGATCCCATCTCAGCTACAGTCATACACGTCAGAGACATCTCTTCACAAAGAAAAATGGTGATATCAACATAGTTTTTCCTCCACGGTTTTGTTCACATTGGATGGAAAAAGGTCATTTGCGAACCTCTCCCTCTCATTGAAATTGGCTCACCAGTTTCACCTGAGTTTTCCCTCTGGTTGTTTCCTGTTATGCTGAGAGAAGACCTAGTAAGAATTTCTAAAAATGCTGAGGGCCTACAGCATGGGATTAAAATGAAATTACTGTTGCTGCTGGGCTTGCCTTCCAATAGCCAAACCAGGAATGGGAGACGCTGATGGAAGTGCAGTATATGAGGTGTGCTCTTATAGCTTAGGGAATGAGCTTCAGCCAGGCAGAGTTAGGATGCTCCCCCACCCTGAGAGAAGAAAAATCTATACAGCTGGTAAAGAAGGGTATGTTTCTGAGCCCAGCACATGCTTAAACACTCAGGAATATGGTAATGCTGCTGTGGTTTGCCCTGCAAAAACACGTTGTGGAAATGCTTCCAAGAACTAGCAGCAGGAACAGACTGGAGGGGAGGTCACCTGGGGGGCTTCAGCCACCCAAACACACAGGCTTTCAGTCACCCAAACTGGTCCAAACTGTGCGCACCATGTGCTCTTCTCCATCTAGGAGTGAATGCAGAGAGAAAGCATAGGCTTGGATAAACCCAAGCAGAATGACACGTGTTATATGCTCGTTTTGGTATACACATTTAGATGGATGGGTGTCATTTCCAACACAGAAAACACAAGGCTCAAACAGTAACGTGATTAGAAAATGCAGTGTAGACAGTGAATCATAAAGGTAATTACTCATAGCCCCTCTGGAAACATACTCAGAGAAGAAGAACATGATATGGTTTCCCCAAACATTTTAGCCCCTGACAGAGAAGACCGTGTTTTGGGTGACTGTGCAAGGGAAAATTTCAGAGAGGCCTCAGGATGGTGGCAAACCCATCTCGTGATGCATTCATTAGAAGAGGATTAATGAAAACCATGTATGAAAAGTAAAGGACAAATGCAGCTCTTCTAAAGATATTCATTCTTGTAGGGTGAGGTAGGGTATTTTTGACTTAGCACCTATTTTTGTACTAAGACATTCCAGTATTTTCACTTTTAGTTTGGGCCTGCCATGAGAGAAAATACTTAGCTTTAATTGCAATTATTTAGTCACAAAGGTAAACATTGTTTCTGTGCACTGTGAGTTGGTTTAAGTGGTAACACCATAATACAAAACCACTATTAAGACATGTATGCTAAATGTTTTTTATTTCACTGTCACATTTCACAGTTTAGTGGAAGATGGGAGCTAAATAGATGCACAGTCACCCCTAGCGCTGAACGGTGTGTATGGATGTGTATTCTATAAATACGTCTTGTCTCTGCCAAAGGGGTATTTTTTCCTAATAGCTTGTTAGAAAAGGTAAAATCCATGCTGCAGAATAGAGGATCTAAGACTTCGTGCTACTCACTTCCCACTTAAGCTGTGTTTTGGCCTACCTGAAAATTAAAAGGTGTCCAGACCTTGTGCCCTTTTTCACAGTGATTAACGTAAAGCAAAGCAAAGGGAAGAAAACCTGTGTGTCCGTGGTACTGGTGAATTGTGTTTTCCTTTTGTCAGACTGGAACATAAAAATCATTTTCTAGTGCATGCAGCGTTTAGCCAATGTTACAGACCTGTCCCTACTGCATGTCTAGTATGTAGCACTGGATAAAACCTCTTTGGTCAATATGGAAAACACTTCACACATCAGCTATTGACCACTCAATGCAACCACGCAGAAGAGCATTTTCTGCCATTGATCAACAATAAATCCTGGCATTTACAAGGCATCTTTAATCTGAAAGCCTTAAATTGCTCTACAACGATAATAAATTCTCAGAGCACCCCTCTGAATTAGGTGACATACTGTTTTATTTACAAATGAGCAAAGTAAAACATAGAGGAGCAAGATAATTGTTCAAGGTCGGATAGTGAATTTTTGCCAGAGTCCAAAAAAACACCTAACCTTACAGCCTTTTAGATTTGTGGAAAATAGGTGTAAAACTTTGTTACTGAAGCAGATTGCTAGGTTTGTACCTGCTGTTCACTTACTCTGCGCAGATCTTAACCTGTCTGTAACAACAATGTGAGCCGGCAAAGAATCATATTTCCAAGCAATGGTGTTACAGGTTAGGAGAAGACAGGGAACGCTTGAAGTGTAGAAAACCTTTTTACCTTCTGAATCACCGCTAGCTTTTGAATGAAGAGCTTTAATGCAGAGATACTGTAGCACGTTCCCGTATTCTACTTCTGCTGTTACTTGGTGGTAAAAAGGACACTCGGTTCTGAAGAAGAATATAATAAGCTGCACATGAACTACATATGCAGACGAGGCCTCAAGTTTAATGGAAAAAAATTCTCTGTACAGATGTCTCAGAGAACAAAATTGGTTTCAAAATGTGTAGACCTGTGAAGAACAGGATATAAATACCTAGACAGATGTCAGGGTATGCATTTACAATCCAGTTCAAAGCCAGGGGATGAGGCATAGCTTCTTTAGACTTGCAAGGAAAAATAACATGCATAGTAAAAATACTATGAAGATTTTTGGTTATTTTATCACCCTTACTTTTATTATAAATACGAGTGAAGAACTGTCATGATTGATAGGATTTCTATTTCTGGGGTTTGCAGGGGTTGAAAACCCTCTTCTTTAGGCAAATCAGACTGCAAATTATATCTAAGCCCTGGTACATTTAATAATATACACAGTTAAAAAAAGATCCTCTCCTGTATACTCTCTGTGTCTTGTTCTGTGCTTTTAGCACTTCAGTACCTTATGGTTTCAAGCCTGTGCTTTTAGACCTGTTTCACACCCCCAGTTTCTAAATCTTATGTCATTCTTCTTCCTGACAATTTTAAATTTATTTACACAGCAAAAAGATATTTATGGTTTAACATTTTAATAATGCTGTAGACAGATTTTATTCTTGCTTCTCTGTTACATTTTGTATGAGATAAAAAAAACAATATCTTTGTGGGGTTTTAAGCTTTATGAGCTTAATGTATTACGATACAACAAAATCTAGAGGTCCCTTTCTCACAAAGGCAAATGAGAGCACCGTAGATACGACAATGCAAAGCAGCAGTCAAGCCAGCGAGAACATCCTGTAATTAAAAAAATAGTTTTATAAAAATGCAATTTATAAAAAGAAGTTTGAAATAAAGAGCTTTAGGACGCCTGATCTTGGCTGTATGTGTATCGCACAGCTTGTTAAGAGCAGAAATGACAAACTAAAGAGAACCAAACCTATTTTCCCACAGAATGTAATCTGACCCCCGAATGTGCAGCAGATAGGCTGGCCATCTGGGTAGCGTGTGCGACGGGACCCGAGAAGTCACCAGCTCAGCTGGGTGCCGATGGCTGGAAGGAATCCCCTCCTCGTGTCCTCGGAACTGTCAGGGGGTTTCGAACATTCTTGCAGCTGAGTGCGAAAACGTTGTAAAAACTCTCGATTTCTTCCCATGCTCTCTCTCCTACCTAGTTGGCGCGAAGGAAACTTCCAAAGAAAACCGGACAGGCATTACTTAGCCTGGAACCAAATCAACATTAAATGTACGGGGCAGCTCTCCTTTTGCTTTCATTCCAAATTGTAATGAACTTAATTACGCCAAAGCATCTCCCAAAACATAAATTATGCTAAACGTTCATTTCGGGAGCACTGACACTGGGCATCTCCAAAAAGGAACGCGCTCCTCCCGGCAAGAGAGCTGCTAGCAAATAACCTGCTTTCCCTCCGGCCGCCGGGGCCCCGAGCAGGCTGCAGG
>NW_009260774.1:3430646-3495510 GCF_000687185.1 Egretta garzetta
GTCAGCAGGTCGGGCCTGGCCCGATCCAGCCCAGCGCTCCCCGGGTGGCGTGGGGCTTGTTTTGAAAGCAAACTGTCTGTCTCTTCCAGTGGGTTGGCTAGGCGGTGGGAGGAATGTTTGCAGGTAACATGCAGAGGTCGTTCCGTGTCATATTTTTACCCTTCTTTTGTGCCACCCACCTTTGTCAGCAGCATGCCTGCATTCTTGAGGACTAGTGTGATTGTTTGGAGACGTATTTTAAACAGTTTAGAAAACCTTTTACGTGTGGACCTGTCACCTGATGCATGAAGGATTGTAAGAATTGATTTTTTCAGCCTACGACAAAGATTAGTGTGTATGCCAGGCTCCAGTTTTTGCTAAGCAGATGGTACTCTTTTTTTCCTTAAACAATATCTTTAAGGCAGTTTTAGTTTTCTTGATGACTGAAGAGGCTCTGTTAGCCTCTATATGTGATTGTGTATCCTACCCACTCTTCTCTACCTCTCCAAACTGTGCTCACTTACGGCTTTAAAATAGACCTGTCTGTTCTGAAGGTTAAATAGCAAAGCGATGCACCCTAAATAAGTGTCTTGATTTTTTTTTTTCTTGTTTTTGTTTTTTTTTTTAAGTGATGTGCAAAGAGCGATGCAACATGTTTGTTCAGACTAACTGGAGAAGTACCCTCATTTGCAGTGTCTTGATGTCTTGCAGAAGTGACAGAAGTTTTCAGTAACAATCCAGATTGTTGGATGTTGATATTCTTTGAAAGAAAATGTTCTTAACTTGGGGAAACTTCAGATGGGCAGTCTAAAACTATAAAATGGAATAAAAGGTATCTACAGGCTGTTAGAAAACCATTGTGTTTTAAAGATTGAAGATTGGTATTTGTTCAATTTGAGCAAATATTATATAGTGAACAAAAATGTCTCCGTTTAAATTGGCGATTTTCACTGGTTAGGCAATCTGGTAGAACCTTACGCCGTTCCTTTGGTATGTAAAGTTGAGTGTGTGTACAAAAGATGAGGAAGGAAGTTAATATATATTGTGTGTTGTAACACCAACCTGAATCTTTTAATACGCGATAAACTTTGCTTGTCTTAACTAGTCTTGAGGGTTTTTAATTTGATTTTTTCTGGAAATGCTGAGTATCTGGTTATATCTTATTCACAGGGTCATATTTGCATGGATTTCAGTGGGTGTTCCTTTAGTCCTTAAAATCCCTTTGTGCAGATAAGCTTTAAGAGAGAAGGATGTTTTTAATGTTTGTGAAGACTGGCTGTTAAAAGAGCATTTCTGGAGTCTGTTAAAAGCTTGAGGGTTCTGTACTGTAGCAGTCTTACTGTCACAGACTTGCCCACTGAACAATTTAGTGCATCTTTGTTCAGTCATTTTTGAAGGTCAGGGGCCTCAATACTCAGTGATTTCCACTTTTTAAGGAAAGAGCACCATGCCCTTATGTAAGTAGTGACGTTGGAACATTCAGTCAGTTCTTGCGTTTGTATACATACAAAACTGATGCCTTTTATAGGACTGTCAAAATCTTTTCCAGCTTTTTATGTTTCACGCTACTGTTACCTGTCATGCATCTTTTTTAGGTATTTCTTTTCTGTGCCTTTTTTTTTTTTTTTTTTAAATGAGATTTGTGCTTACTGTCTTTTTGTTTTGACTAACTTAGGTTACTTTTCAAAGTTTTTTGAGGGGCTTTTTTGGAAGGGAAGTATTTGTTTTTATATGGTCTCTGTGGCTTTGCATTTTGCCATGAGATACTGTGAACACAGCATTAATGTTGTAAGAAAGATGGTCTTTGGAACAGTGAAAATTTACTTGCATACTGGAGTGCTGGAAGAGCTATTTATTTATTTGTTTGTGAAAGGCTCATCTTAAAGTGATTCAAGTAGTTTTGGTACAAAGAGGTAGAAACACTGCTGAAAATGTGCATGTTCTGAACGTGAATTGATGATGGGACTGCTTCTGGTGGGTTTTGTGTACTCTCTTGCTGGCTGAGTTTGTGGACCTTCCCCCCCCTCTCTCCCTCCCACGTGAAATCAAGCTGAACTTACATAATAGACTCTTGTTTCAGAGGATATTTATTCTTTCTTCTTATCACAAGTTCAATTTAGTATGACAGTGTAGATCCCACTTTTTTCTACTAGCGTTGTTGTAAGATTACTAGTGGAACAGCAAAGCGTAAAAATACCAGTTTAGTGGTGAAGTAAAACAAATAACATCGATTGCTCATGTAATACTCATAGAATGATCTTACAGTCTATAATAAATGGATGGAGAACTGCTGGGTAACTGATATATCTGGGAAGTAGCTGCTAGAGAGGATTATTCCTGAATGTCGTTGTTCCTGAAGGTGTTAGAGGAGTTAATCTACTAGACTCAAGACTTTTTTTTCCATGAATGATTTGGAAGTAATAACAACATTGTCATTAATAAAACTTGCAGATGAACAAGATGGGAGGGCAGAACAAGTACAAAACCATCCAGAATTTATGTGAAGTTATGCCAATAAAACAAGGTGCACCTTAATGCAGCCATATTCAAAGTAATGCATTGAAGGTAAGGAACATAGGCATGGGATTGTAACCTGAAATGTATTGACTGGTAGGGTATAAATAGGAACAAGCAGTTCAGCAAAAGTTTCCAGTATAATGCTTTGATTAAAAAATATGTAATATATTCCTTGATTATTTTTTTTTTAAAGGTGGTTTACTGATTAGGAATAAGGAGGTTTTTGGCTGAGTATGTGGTAATGCTAACGACAAAATTTTGCCTTTAAAAGCCATTGTTAAACAATGAAGAGTGTGGAAAAGAGTTAAGAATTATTTTAATAATGCCTTACAGTGAAAGGCTTGAAAAAACCTTGTTCACATTATCAGAAATAGTGAGAAGCACCTTTTTTTTTCCCCAATGTAAATATTTTCATACTGAGATGAAGCGCTTTATTCAGTTTATAGTTAACAAAATCCATTGGCTGGAAAATGAAGCTGAGTAGGGTCAAACTGAAAAGCTCAAGTGGTAAATGGCGAGGGTGAGTAATTACTGTAACGAAGAAAGGAGGGCAACGGTGAATTGTACAGCTCTTGATGTTTTCAGCTTGAGCATGGATGTCTTTCTAGAGACCAAATGGAAGCTTTTGAATTCTGCACATGGATAACTGGGTGGTGTTTCAAATCCGTGAATACAGGGGCGTGCAGACTATGTTGGAGCGGCTGGTTCTGTGGCTGATGTGCTGCCTGTTTCGCATACATGAATTCTCCAGCAGGATTGTGGAGTGCATGGATGAGCAAAGAGTGAGTCTTGTGGGTGTAGGTCTTGGGGTGGACATGGTGTTGGCTGCCCTGCAGTGTGATACGGTAGCTGCATTATAAGAGATGCCAGGCACCCTAGGGTGGCACAGTAACACTGGGCTGAATTCTCCCTGCTGGTTTGTTTGCTAGTGTTCAGGTTTCTGGTGACAGCTACAATGGCAAGCTCTGCTTCCATTTATACAGTGTAACCCCGGTATGGGAATGCTACTCATACTGTTTGTACTTGTTATCCTTCAACTAAATGATTTTAATGGGCCTTCTGGCTTTAAATTCCTTGGATCTTCTAAACCAGAACAACTTCCTGACTGTTTTATGGTAGGTGCTGATGGGCTTGGATGCTTTATTTTTAAATCTGCAGGGGTGGGGGGCAGAATCTTTAAGAAAAGGATTTTGTCTGTATTGCTTCTTTTTGTTTGGAACATATTCTTGGTATGTGGCCTAATAATATGGCCTGAACTGCCAAAGGTATTTCAGCTGTTCAGGGCTGCATCTCTTCTTGAACGGTAAGAACTATTACTGTGGAGGAAGATTTGTTTTGTTACTGTTTTGTAGTGCATTCACCAGTGTTGTTAGGTTGTGTGGGATATGTTGGAGAGAGATAGAAGTTATTGGTTATTACAGTTTTCTTTTGGCATTAGAAAAGCCTTGGCTTGGGTTCATTTGGGATTTTTTTTTTTGGTTGTGGGTTTTGGGTTTTTTTTTTTTTTTTTTTTTTTCCTTACTGAAGTCAGGGAAAAATCTTCCTGCAAAGTTGGAAGAAAATTTTAAGAGTTATGGGCTCTGGCAGGCATTATCCCAGCTGGAAGCCTTCATTTTTATCTTTGTTTCTCTCCCTGTGGTTCAATTTGTAACTACCTGGGAAGTTAGAGGCACAATATCTCCTTCTATTCCTTGGTGGTAGCATGAAGAAAATAGGTAAACTTGTTGTAGATAGCTTTGGCTCTAATTTCTTCTGTTTAAAATATCAGTGAAGGGCCTGATTTTACAGTCTGACTCTATTCCCTGTGGGATTCTGTTGATATGGCTGGGGCTGTTTTGGGGTGCAGATTGTTCTTTGTTGTCCTGTAAAGGTATGGGTCTTACTCTGTATTTTAGTCGGGGGCTAAGCTTACATTTGTGAGTTCATTTGAAAATTTGTTATTGTTTATTGTATTACTTAAAATGGAAGATGGAACCATGAAGTCTCAGACAAATTAGCATGCTTACTATCAAAAGTTGAGTCTTGCTTCATGTATTGTGGTTAGCTTCATCGTTTGAGTCCAGAGGGGTCTGCAGATTTAATCCAACCTTCTAATGCAGGCTTTGAGGGTTTGTAAATGAACTAATTCTTTTTATAGCCAGCATACTACTTACAAAGTAAAAAAGAAAATAAGCAAAATCCTACAGTAACAGATAATACTGTATAGCTCGGCAAGTTGCCCCCAAATTTAATTAGTCTGTTTAAGGCTTATACCTGTTTCTAGTCTGAATTTAATTTGTTTGTTCATTACATCTTGAGAGATATCTATCCAAATACACGTCTGTCTGCATTTATTTAGTGTGCTGATGATTATCAGATCCCTACACTGGTGTTACGGTCTGCAGTCCTACTGACCCTTTTGAGTCTCTCATTAAGACACGTTCTTTCATTCTTTCAGTGCTTTCATGGCATTGCTCCGAGTGCAATCACTGTCGTAGTAGTCAACTTGAGAACAGAGCACTCTGCCTATAGTCACACCAGCGCCAGGTGCGGTAGCAAAGTAACTTTCACATTCTTACTCATCGTTCCCCATTTGTGTAGACCATTGTATTGGTCTTGTTGGGAACTGCATGAGGCTGCAAGCTTCTGCCCAGATGATTATCTACTTCCAGGCCTCTTTGGTGCTTTCTGGATAGTTTCCTGTATGGGTCTTCATTTTTGTGGTATTTTAAAAACCTTATTCTGGCTTCTCCCAACCTTCCCCAAGTAATATAAGCTTTGTTGTGTCAGAAATAGAGTATTATTTACCCCCCTTTTTCCCTTCACAGTAAAACTTAATTCTAACTGTTGTTTACTCCTAGGTTGCAGGCAACCATAAAATAGGGTGGGGTCAAAATGTAAGCTCTGTAGGATGCTCAGTGCCCTCTCAAAAGCATTTTCGTATTAAGACTCCCTTGAGGTTTTAAAAATGTGAGCTACTGAAAAGAGCAAGAGCCTTTTTTGGCCAGCATAGTCCTTAACTAGGACAGTATGTATAATAGTCACAAAATGAATCATAAGAATAAAGCTTGTACATCTTTAGTTTTTGATACATGCAGGATAAAACACATTAACTTTCTTTATATTCTAATTTCTTAACCAAAATATCAGATAATACTAAATCAAACCATTTGGACATTAACTGTGTTTGGCCATGACTACTTCTTTATCAACTGAAAGTGCTGGGTTTATTTTTCTGTGAAGCCACAGTCCTTAGCATTACTGGCCTTTGCTTTTTTAACTGTATATCAAACCTAGAAAAACCAGCAATAACTTAAAATGGTAACCATTTATAACCCATGTTACCTTTTATCCAGATCACTGGAGTTTCTTCAGGCTTAATGAAAAACAGTATTTACGTCTTTCAGCCTATATGGTTGACCTAAACAACTTGTACTTTAAAGAAGTTTAATAATATTTGTTGTTATATTAGAAAGCATTTTATCATGACATCAGGATGTTATTTAAATTTTCTGGCTTTTCCCTCAGCTTTTGTTTTTGTTCTGCACTTATTGAACATTTTTAAATTTTGTGGTATTGTGTTTTTATTGACAGTTCTATCCTTCTTATGTTGTAGTGTTGACAACTTTTGTCCATTTCTTGTGTTGTTAGGATGCGTCTTGCCCTTTTAGGGATAGGGATGTCTTGTATCCTTTTGCTTGCCTTTCAGTTTTCCATATTTTTCTAATTTGTCGCACTCATTGTCAATGCTTCTCTTGCAATTTTTACAAGATTTTCTTTATGGTTGTTCTCACTTCCCTTGTAAACTATGCAGTTTTTCACCACTGTGGGCTTTTTCTCAGTGGTAACATTGTGGCTTCTCTGGTATCTAGTAAAACACTTAAAAATAGATTTCAAATATTTACAGTTTTTCTTTACATATTTTCTTCTGTTTTGGGCAGTAGTTGATTTTTAACTTTCTGGAACAGGCCCTCTTAAAGCATCAGCGCTAAATGTCTGATTTGACCTAAATTTGTGTTGACTCAGTTTGCCTTTACTTATTAAGCACAGACTTTATTTCTCTCAGATTTCACAGAATTTTAGTCTTTCAACAGCATTTGTTTCACTGTGTTTACCTGTTTGCTTGGGAAAGTAACGAGATGTTATAAATGTGGAAGAGGGTTACATTTTAACTTTGCAGAATCCAGTTTACGAATTTAAAGAGGAAAATGTTTGCTGTTTGCTTGAAAACTAGATAATGTTGTCATTGATACTGACATGTTTAGATGCAAGCAGCCTCAGTAATTGATATTTCAGCATGCACACTGTCCTCATGTTGTCTTTGAAAAGCAGCAGAGATAAAGATTTGACTTTCATAGCATCCTTGTAGTTGAGAGAAACACTGGGGTCTGTTACAAATGAGACTCTGGAACAAAGTCGAAAGCTTTTTCTGAAGTCAGAGGGAGTCTGGCTGAATTGAACCCTCAGGCCTGTCATGCCCAGTACGTGGTGTAACATTAGACTGCAATTTGTCTTGTGCAGTTTTGAAATCTAGTAATTTCTTCCTACGCTTGTAGGATGCCCTGAGGTCTTTAGAAGTGTTTCCTTGGTTGTGTCTGTAAGGGGGGAGGTACCAGAACTGGAGGGTAGTGGGAAAGCTGTGGTCAGAGCATGGAAGGCTGCTCAAGACCAGGGGAAGAAGAAGATGACTCAAGAAGGGAGCGCAGTAACAAGAGAGGGAGGACATCCGAGTGTGCTTTGAAAACACTTGTGTTGCTGGCTTTGAAGGGTACAGTTTTGTGATTGAGTTTAAGCTGGTCTGAAGCCACGGTGGAACCCAAAGACAGTCCCTTACCCTTCCTGGGGTTAGCTCTTGCAATTGTGTGGCCAGTAGGTGAGTTGTGATGTTTCTTGCTTTGTGAGTCTGTGACCCGATCTAATTGAAAACCATTACTGCGCTGTTGTGAGAACTGGTAGGAGGTAATGGAGAATGTACAGCCACGACCATGAATGTGACCACACTTTCTGATGGCAGGGCAGTTTTAGCTTAACTTAAGCTGGTTGTGAAACCTACCTTTAAACACTTTCAGCTGCACACATCTGCCTGGTCCCAGGATGAGCCAGTTGAGAGAAGTAAATCAGTAGAAAATTCATCCCATACAAAAAACCTGAGTATCTTTTTGCCAGTTCACTAAATGTACTCATTGCACTATCAAGTATACTACAGTACTGGCAGAAGGTAAAAGGTGAGCTGATGTGACCAGTTTGGAAGGTTAAGAGTTGGATAGAGAGGGACTGTTCTTAACTGTCAGACCACAAATTTACTAAGCTGTCTCATATGCTGTAGAAAATCGACTGCCAGCATGACTAGAAGAGCCTTCCACGTGCTTCCTAGTTGTGGTAGATGAACCAGCCTGTTTGTCCTAAGTGGGAATGAGAGTTTACATAGTTGGCTATTGATTTGAAGCTCCATTTGCTGGTTCAAGGTTGCGGTGGAAATGCTGAATTTGAAGTTTTCCGTGAGGACTGAGCACAACTTGTACTAACTTCCTTTTTTTTTTTTCTATCTGCCGGGGGAAAAGAGGATCCGTAGCTAGAGTGACTGCTCATTCAGTCATGTGCACTTGCCAGTCCTCTAATTCTTGATTTATTTTTTTTGCTGTTCCTCAGAGATGAGTTAGCTATAAACTCACTGAGCAGCATCATTTACATTTGAGTGTGGCTTTGGCAAATACTTGCTGAATAAAGCAGAACCTTCAGAATAGTTTTTATGGAATATGTGATGTTACCAGGTTTGAAAATTGAATGAAGAATCTTGATCTCTGAAAAGGAATTTTCAGAATATATTTTTCTGGGAATTTTAACAAGAGGAGTTGGTTTCTTTTTTTTTCTCCAAGTAGCTGAGAATCAGGTTTGAGCCAGATAGATACTTAGGTGCGTTTTTGAAATTTAGCACTTTAAAAGAGTGAAATGCGTAATTGCTTTTAAGTTACTCTCATGATGCTAGGGGGTCTCTCAGTTGTCTTTTTTTTTTAAATGTTGAGAGGTCTGCACACTGATATACTCTTGAGACCTAGACCTGTTTCAGTCACTTGGAAAAAAATATAGTTTAATTTCTGGTGAAATCCTGGTATTTTGGCTGAGAACACAATACAACACTCTTTGAAAAGAAAGCCCAAAAAAATGTATGTATGTGTTAATGTGAGTTGCTGACTAAAGCAAAACTTTAGAGTAAGCTTTAAACCATAATATTTTAAGCTTTTAATTTTTTTAACCTTTACAAATCCTAATAAACACAGCTCTGTTAAATCATGCTTGCTGGTGACCCTACGTGTACAAATACAAGGCCTCTGAAAAAGCCTACTTGTGAAGGTATTGCTTCCTACAGTGTAGCACTGCTCAATTTAGGAGCGTCGGTAAGTAAATGAGCAGAAAGCAAGTCCATTGGTTGTGGATGCTTGCTTCGAAGAAACAAAACTTTCTCATTACCAGCTGTGCCTTAAATCACATGATCCCTGACCTCTGCATAGAGTGGTTGGATTAAGGGCTCTAGTTGAGCATCTCTAACTGGTTGTTATGTAAAAAAATCAGATCTACACCGCAGAGAATGTAGGATTATTCTCTCTGTGTGACGGCTGACTGCTGCTTGTGGGTGGAACTGTATCAGCAAAAGGACTACTTCACTGTGTTTGAGATGAGGCGTTTCTCAATCTATTTCGCCACTTTTTAAAGAAAGCATTGTCAATTTAAACTGTAACTTGCTGTCAAAAAAAAAATCGGAGTATTAGGTACAGATTTGTTTTCCATTGTGTATGTATTCTATAGTTAGCTTCTCTGGGGATTTTCATAAATATGTCTTTTCTATTGGTGTGTCAAGAAACTGCAAATAAGCTAAAAATTTAGGAGGAAAACCAAGCAGACTTCACAGGATGCTGTCAAATGTGAGAAGTAATGGAAAATGGTGACAGAATTGGCACTGAATGGAAGGGGGGTTTGTCATGTGATACTCATTTTGTGTAATTTAATACTATAATAGGGGCAGGGAGAATCCCAGCATAAATTTTAAGGGTCAAAGTAAGGCGAGTTTGATAGGATATATTTGCAAGCCAAACACTGAACTGTTTTTCTGACAGTTAAGATTTAAAAAACCAACCAACCAACCAAAAAGAACCCACCAAAAAACCCCCAAACAAAAACCTGGTATTGCACATTTTTTTCATGGAGGATGTAATCTGGTTTAGATGGAAGTTTTCTAGGATGCGTTAGCTAAACTGAAGGTGTGTATGCATCATCCCAGTTCAGACAACCTAACAGCTCATAACTGCTGAAGGCTCTGGCTCCTCAAACTGATGGACCTATACAGCCCTGCAGAATTCTTTTTTTCTGGCTAGGACTTCATGCATATGTGAGAAGGATCACGCTGCTCCCACTTGATGACAGTCAACAGTTAGTCAGATTAGCTATTACTGGTTTCACCCTACATTTTACTGCTGTTTCTGGAGAAGAAAAATCTTCTTATGCCTGTAAAGAATTAAATGTGATACTCTATACAATTAAGACGTGATCACTTTAGCCTCTGTTCCTATGATGTTCTGTGTTGCAGAATTAGGTGAAGGGGTGGGGGCGGGAGAATTATCGTAGACTTCAGAAGAGGAACTGCCATTAAAAATGTTAAAATAAACACCAGCAGTATCTTTTTTAAGGAATGCAATGAATTAATTTGCTTGTACTTATTTTGTGAGCATTTTTCTATTAATGCTAGTGCATAAGTGGCTAGTATTTATGTGCATATAAACTAATGTGGGTGTTTGTAATATGCAAATTACTATGAAGTTGTCTGTATAGATTCTTGCACTTTTTAAAAGTAGGAGGAAAACTGGGAAAGCTTACTAAAAAGCACTATATGCTAACAAATGAAGAACAGAGAAATTGAACACACAAACACCGGGGAAGGAATTCTTTAATATTAACCTCCAGTAGTCCCTGTTAAATATAGCATACATATGTGAGGATTATTTTATTATTTAGCTTCCCTGAAATAGTTGCAGTCACTTCCAATTTTATCACGGTTCTCCTGACTGCAGCCAGATATGGAAATAGTATAGTCATCAGTTAAAAAAAAAAGAATATTATGATTTCTTCTGTTTTCATTAAGAAACAAAGCATGCATTAAAAAAATAGTATGCAATATTTTATGGAAGTTAATGCTTTTATTTCTACACTTTGATTTTAGAACTTGTATTTTCTCTTTAAATGTCAACTGTCTTGGTCACCATTCAGAATTTGACTGAGTTTGATCATGGTATCGCTTCCTTGTGGCAGTATTGCATAACGTTAAAGGAAAAGCAGTCCTCGCCATCTGTTAATGCCTACCAGAGCCATGTGTAGCAGCTGTAAGCAGCAGTATTTTCCTCCCTTCCTTATGTCCAAGCAGGCATATTGACCTATTCATATCCTCCTGCTATATATAATTGTGAATTATGAAATTGCTATCCCAGAATAGTTCAGTCTTGCTCATCTTATTCTTTCATGCGACACTTCTTAATTTTTTTTCCATGAATGCTGTTCTCAGAATTCTTCTTAAGCTGATTTCATTTTGGCTTTTTTCTCGGGAAAGATTAAAAGATTTGAGTACTGATGGGAAATGAGCATAACTTTACTTGCACATTTGCTTATGAGGGGAACTGATTGGAAATGCCAGTATTGTTAGTGCTCATTCTTGGGAGCTGTGCTTACCTTTACCCCGCTCTCCTTTGCACTTCTGCCTTTTTCCTTTGGAGTTATTTTTTTATATTTTGCTTTATCTTCTGTTTCCCCATTTTATTGGTCCTGTTGTCCAGAGGAGGTTCCCTTTTCTTCTCTACGGTGTTTCTTTTTTGCAAAACACCTTTTTTTGTTTTTAAGCCCTATTCTCACTTGTCCAAGTTTTTTTCCTACCCTGCATTACTTACGCATCTGTGCAAGCAATCTGCACGTTTTGTGACTAATGAGTAATGACGAACTAGTCGCAGATGCATATGAATGATTAGGGCACTGGCAAGGGATAGTCACTGAAATGGGAATCACATCTAGAAAAGATGACCCTTGGTAGTAATTGGGGAAACAAATTTTATTTTTATAAATAAGTAAAATCTGTCTCTCTTGCAACCTTCTGAGCTAACCAACTCTACCTGTTTCTAGAATTAATATAATTTTCTTCATCTTGTCAGCCTGACTACTTTGAATATTTAAAAGCTGGAGTGTGTTGTTCCATGATTACTTAGTCAAATTAACAATTGACAGCTGCCAAAATAGTAGCTTCCTGCTACTTTCTCTGTACTTGCTTTCCCTGTCTTTGCATAGGAGAAACAGATTCAACTTGCTGTCCTAGTAAAAGGATCGGGTTTTTCTGTCTGTTTAATTTTTTTTCCCCGCTAATGAATCAAGTGGGCTCTCCGGGTACCAAAGCTAGCTTGAGTTATGCAGCAGGAGCATGGAGCCAAGAGCAGTGGGGGAGAGTGAGCAGAGAAGTGACCTTTCCCTTTTTGCAATGGTAAACTGCTAATTTGGCTCAAGTCATGCTTGGAAATGGCTCCCTGAAACAGGATGAAGTAAGCAGAGATTTAGTGTTTGCAACCTGCTTATTGTAAACCAGTAAAATCGGGCCTCTGCTCTATTACCTTCTGTTTAGTTTTTCCTGACTTTCAGCTGGGGAGTAGCCATTGTCAGCAGAGATCAAACTATCAAACAAAAAATGCATTTGGATTTCAGTTAGTTTTTCATCTTGGAGCTGTTAGTGGTTTTTAACAGTGGATCAGCACTGTAAAATTAAATTTTCCAGGAATAAATATTTTCATCATAAAAGGAAAAATATTTTAACACTTAGGAATATTGTTGAAGCCGTTTGTGAATGGGGTATATGTTCTAGGCTCAAAATGTTATGTTGTTACTTTTTTATCAACCTGTCATATGTTTTAAAAAATCATAGTAGTTTCAAGGATTTTAACTTATTTTCCTGTAATTTGTGTGAGGGCGTATGAATTTAGAGGAGGTTCATTCTTTCCCATTTAAGGTGAGAAAAGAGCCAAGTGGTGACAGCAAATCATGACGGTACACAAAGTTCTGTGGAAGGCATGATATAAATAATTATTTTTCACTTTTTTAATGCTTATTCCTGTCCTTTAGTAACAGTTGCCAAATAATCTAGATCAGTATAGGTTTTTTAGGCAGAGCTTTCTCTTCTGTCCAACAGGTTGGAGGAATCAATCTGTATTTTTGTGTGTTCTAATCTTCTGTTAAACTCCAAAAATAGATGCTGTCTGAATGTCGTATGTACGATTTCTTTCTAGCTTAGCTGCTGATGCAGAATGACTAACACTGGGCAAACCCTGATGTAACACCGCTGTAGTCGGTCCTACCGCGGCTGAACAGGACGTGTGATGCTTGGGCATGGGCAGCTTTGTTGAGGTAGCCTTCTGCTGGATTAGAGCCATGCCTGCACGTATTACGGCAGCATTTGATGGTTGTGGCTGCGTTGAAGCCATTATATTTGGTAGCAACATGTATAGAGAGGTTGTGTTTAATATCCCCAGCTTTTTTAAATAGCAGTGTTTTAAATTACTACGCTAAACATTTAAAAATGTAAAACTTGCCAAAGGAGGTGGTGGAAAGGTTAAGTGTTTGCCAGTTCTTAAGCTTTGACGTGGTTTTGTTCTAGGCCATCTTTCACACAGCTTATAAAGGGTGAATATGAGCAAGCGAGTATAGGCTTATGAGGAGTTTTGGTGTCTATACAAGTTATTAAGTGACTGAGTTGAAATCCTTGGATATTTAGGCTTAGCTTTCTCACTTTCGCTGTTGGATTGTCTTACTTCTGAGCCCTTGTTGCAAACTCTGTAATAGTTTAAATATACTGTTTGCAGTCCTTCAGATGAAGAAATTATTTAACCATAATGGCATTTGAAGATCTTGTCTACTTTCAGATTATGTTTGCAGCAGTGTAGTGCAGTCAAATGAAACAATCACTATACCTGTGTTTTTCTGATTCTTACTTTCCAAATAACCACAGAGACACATGGCAGAACTTGACCACTGGCTGGATAGATACAAAGAAGAATTTATGTTTACTCTTTTCTCATTTAAGCAACAGATGCTTCAGAAAACATTATTTGTCTGTATTGTAGTATTAGAAATTACAGTTTTAAATTACAGAAGTTTTTTTTTCTTTAAAAAGGACATGATTTGAACTTCCTTGTGAGTTTTAAGAATGTGCTTTTGGGTTTCAGTGCTGTGCGTTGAGTAACTAAGGAGAACTTTGCACTTCAGTTTGAAGTGACTGTATTGATAGGACCAAATATGTTTCAGGCATAAGGTTGTACTAGTTTGAAGTAATTTGAAATCTGATTATTTATGTTTTTTTTTCCATTGATGCATATATAGCCTTCATAAAAACAGAGGTAGCTAGCAGTTGAGTTCTGTTGACTAGATATTGGTGTATCACAGTCCATGACATCTGGGAAGGTTAAGTGTGGTGAATACAACAATTTTAGTTTCCAGATAAGTCAAAGTTTAATCAAACTAGTAGGCTTTGTAAGCAGAGATGTAAATAACCAAACTGTTCTCTGAAATGCCTAGGGCTGATAGGGACTGCAAAATCAAAAGCTGAAGGTTCAAGGAAAGTGTTAACTGTGTTCAGAGAGAACACCTTGAGCAGATACCTGTTTTGGACTCACTTGCTGTAAATCTTATAATGGTCTCCTATGTCAGGCTATCAGTTGATTTCCTGTTTACTAGGAACTTGCCCAGCTAAAACAATGTAGACCCCGTATTAGATGCTCTTAATGTTCATCTTTCATTATTTATTTCTAAATCATTCTTTCTAGAATAACGAGGATAAATTACTTTTCTGCATTTATAGTGCTGTGCCCTAACCCTGCACAGGATTTTCAGAACCCTGAAAAAAATTCTTAAGGAATGAAGAGACTTTCTTCTGTTCTAAGAGAGGCTGCCTTGCCTCTCTTATATTTTGCCTTGTCAGCCAAGCATAGTGTGTCACAGCACTGTTTGCAGTGACTTGGTCCAAATCGCCTATCACCAGGTGAATCAAGATTTACTGAGATTCACGAAATCCAGGTACTCTTTTTGTCTTGATTCCTGGCAGCTTGTTGACTTAGGAACCCAAAAGTTACTCTGCAGATCACAGCCATAAACTAGGCACTTGCAATGCCAGGTAAGAGTTATGTCATGTAGAACGGCACTGGTGGTAGCCAGCATGCTTGCTATGAGCCAACATGCAACTCTCAAGTTGCATAGATAGTACTAAGTAATAAATTTTGACTCCGAGCTTGGGAAATCTGTGTCCAGGCTGCAGAGAACTGACTGTATTGAGGGAGGATTCAGATTCAATATGCTTTCCTGGAATTTGTCTTAAATTATTTGCTTCCCAAATGAGCAGTGTTTGTATCTTCTTTTCAGGCAAATCTAAAGTCATCTTTTTTTCCACAGTTTACTGCTGTGCTTAGAAGACTCTTGTATGATGTTGGAGGCTGTGACATTCGTAGACCTTTCAGATTTATAGGGAGAATTATAGGGATTGTTTCAACTGTGCTTAAATGTAAAATACAAACTCAGCTCTCTTATTAAATCACGAGGTTCACTTGGAGTTTATATTTGTAGTGAGTCTTTGTATGAAACAAATGGATTGTAACTGCTAATGTATGTACTGGGGGCAAAGAAGGAAAGAACTATTTCTCGCTTGCTCGGTTTATGTCAGGCAGTCATATTTGCCATCACCTCAAATCTAACTTTTTAATCCCTTCAGCTCTTTTGCATTAATGTAACAAAATTTGAAAGTTTCGGGATAAAAAAGGTAGTTCAGAGACTCTGTCAGTACAAAAGGAGATTAAAAATGGTATTTTTTAAAAAGTCAAGGGTACTGTCATTACCTTCAAGTCCTTAGTAGAAGTAGCAGATAAGTTGTAGGAGGGGCTAAGGAATATCATCTCTCGCTTTTTTGAATTTATGTGGTTAATAATTAATAAGTAAGATTTTTGCTGTAATCCCGTAAACCTTTTTGTGAAAGCATTAGTATCACAAGGCTGTGGCTTCATGGTTGCTTTAGGCTGACATAAATTTACACTGCTTGTAAATGGGCAGCTCTCTTGACTGGCTAGTGCGGGCTCAAGGGAACAGAAGCCTGGTTTGTGTGCTTGAAGTGGTCAGTAAAATGCAGCTTAAGAGAAATAGTGTTCCTGGGTAATTTAACATCTGCCTGAAAAATAACCCAAGTTTCTCAGTTTGCTTTTAATAATTGTTAGGGAACAAGAAAGATTCCTCCCCCCCTCCCTTCCAGCAGCTGTGGAAGGCTAAGAAATAATTGAACTACTATCTGCTCACCAGGGTGCTCCAGGACAGTCAATTTCTTTTCATAGAATCGTAGAATCCCTTAGGTTGGAAAAGACCTTTAAGATTGTCAAGTCCAACTGTTAACCTAACCCTGCTATCCCACCACTAAACCATCTCCCTAAGCACCTCGTCTGCCCGGCTTTTAAATACCTCCAGGGATGGGGACTCGACCCCTTCCCTGGGCAGCCCGTTCCAGTGCTTGACAACCCTTTCTGTCAATAAATTTTTTCCTAATGTTGAACGTAAACCTGCCCTGGCAAACCTAAACCTGCCCTGGCGGGTTTTGTTCTGGCCTCTGCCCACTTGACTTACCCTTCAGCTTTTCAGGGTCTGAGCATCCCAATTTGATACATAAAATCCTGCAATTGTGTGGTGGTATAATTGGTGAACAGAGATGGTATAAATCCTGCTTTTTTTCTCCAATATGATGGAAAGGAGAAAATCATGTGGCACAAAATAATGATTTTAGCCTTCTCTTTTATTTTGCGGGTGGTTTTTTTGGTTGTTTTTTTTTTTTAATTGTAATGTACTCTGGTATTTTTTTCAGCATCTTTATCCCAGATAACATTCTGGCTTATCTAGTAGCTGGGAAAAAAAGTTTTGGTTAAGCTGTTGCCTTCTTCAAATACAAAGTGAAGCTGTGTTTCTGAGTAGTAAGAGAATTGGTTGTAACGTGTGATTTGGATGGCAGCAGATGCCTTGTTACGCTTTTAGGTTGTCTCTCCTGTAGAGATGGCAACAGAGCAGCCTTCCTGCTGGGCTGGCAATGCTTAACTGGTTAACCTAGTTAGTTTTTCAGGCTTAGAAAAAAAAATTGAATGCCACAAAATAACATTGTGGCCAAGAAAAGATGTACTCTGCTGATCATTTAGATACTGCATGGAATTGAAAAACTTTCTTCAGAAAAGTCTATGCATAAGAATAAATCTGTTTTTAAATTAAGATTTTTACTGCGCTAGTTCTCAGTGTTACTATGTTCTGGTTTTAAAGCTCCAAACAGTTTAAATTCTTGAAAGGTTTTTTAATGTATAAAATGTCATAAATGTTCTAACTATATAAATAACTATAGTATAATTTAGTACTACAAAATATATTTAATGCATTAGAATTTGTCTTAATTTGAGGGTTTTTTTCCCCTGTCTGAAATAGGTACATTGTATGTAACAAATACAAACATGCTCTACTGAAGTTGCTTGGTTTTGAAATTTGTACTGAGAGTTTTAGGCTTTGCAACTAGACTACCTTCTTTATAGTTTACTCCAAGGTTATAGCTGGTATCAGTTTTTAGACTTCTGCCTAAGTGGCACTTCATTATGTTGAAGTCTGGAAATAGAGGTTTAAAACGTGTTTTTTCAGATTTAAGTCTTTTTATCTCTCTGAGTTGCATAATGCAGGTAATAGTTTTAGCCTAGAAATATATTTTAAAATAACTTTAATGAGAAGAAGTTGTAATGACTGATTTGATTACCGGCATCCAGCTATTGGGAAGGCATTGTGTTTATGCAGCCAAGATGAGTAAATTCCAGATTAGGAGAGTCAGAGGACAGGGTTTACTTGTCTGTATGCAAGCTCAGTGTTTAAACTCCCACTGAAGTCAGCAGAGATCTGGTTAATGTTCTCACAGGAAGCTAGAAAACACTTTGGCTGACTAGCCACAACTGGACACAGTAAGAAGTTACTGATGCTTCTCACTGTGACCGATAGCTCCTTTTGCAGAAAATACTGCACAGCTGAGAGAATGTGAGAAAGGGGAGACCTGCTCATTTTAGCAATAGGAAGTCTTCCTAGCCCTAATATGTCTCTTTGTCACTGAAGCTAGGGGGGCAACATTTGCCTCTTGGGTGAGAAGGTGGTGGGGATTTGTGACTGCGAATCCTCATTATGGTTACGTGTCTTATATCATGGTTGTCTTGACTCGGGATATCTTTATTTAAAAAAAAAGAAAATCTGTCTAGTATAATTATGAAAGAGTTGATCACTCATTTTAACAACTAAGTGGAATTTGGAATCTTAATTAAACACCTTTCATAAGGTGTTTAAAAGTATTTCCAGGTATAGATTAAAGAAACAAAACTTCTGCTCACGGAACTGTATGTTGGGGAAATCTGAGTAACAATAAATCTAAATAACCCATTTTAATAAAATAAATAGAAATGCATTTTTAGAACTTTGAGAGTTTGCTTCTTTTTTTGCTTCACTGTTCCAGTTCTCACACTTTTTTATGTAGCTATGCTGAATTGCATGGTTGATAGAGGCAATCAGCTATAGTATTTGTAACAAATGGAAAATTGTCTAGAAGCGGTATAAAATTTATCATTCAATTTCAACTTGCTGAGATGACTTCCACATACTTGCGTGCAGTTTGTAAAGAAAAATGGTATGTTGCTGCCCTAGTGATCCATCAATACAGTATTTTAATATAAATTATACCAAGGGAAGCATTAAGGGTTGAAGTGTTGGCCTTCATCAAAAGAATGAAGTTTGTAGGGAGCTGTATCTGGTGAAGAACATGCCATGGTCATGCCATTTATTTCTGAGACCCATAGGTTAAACATACATAGATCGTCTCTGAAGCTGGGACTGGGGTTGAAAAATCAATACAGTATCAGTAGGTTCTAGTCATTGGTATTAATCATTCCCATTTATTTATTTTCTAGAAGGTATTTGACTATGGTATTTTAAATATAACATTTATTTGTAGTAGCAGGGTGAGACTTTGCCAGTTGATGGCCAATAGCTTTCTTTAGCTATACTATATTGCATTTATAAAAACAGCAACAAAAAAAACCCCAAACAAACAAAAAAATGCTGTAGCTTTTTATTAGCATTCTAAAAAATAACCCGGCATAGGATTTGGCAGAACTCTGCTATTGCAAGTAGTGCTTTCTGGAAGGTGTTTGAAATCTATGGTAGGGAGTATAGTGGCCTGCTTTGCAAAATGTAGAAATGTGGCCAGTCAGCTTACCACCTCCGATTTAGGTAGCTTTACAGTATATTGAACTGGGTGCTAGTTGTAGTTTTGCTTATAGGGATATTTGGTTTTTGTTTTTGGTTTTTTATGAGAAACTTTAATAATGCTGATTTTGGTTTTTCTAATAGTAAGTTTGTCTTTTTTAGGAAATAAAGCCTCAAAGCCATTACAACCATGGATATAGTGAATCCCTTGGACGGAAAAGCCACATTGATGATTACAGCACTTGGGACATTGTCAAAGCCACACAGTAAGTTTATTTTTGAGTGTTAGATTTGTCTGTGTCTGTATTAGTTAAAAACCAGTAAAATGGATTTTTTTATTTGCATAAAATGGAAGGAGAACTGTATTTGTAATAATACTACAACCTATAATCTTCATATTAGGGGATTTTTATAAATTAAAATATGGGCATAGCATTAAACTAGCTGCTTCTTAAAGGCATGGAAACATGACAGTGGGAGTAGTTTTGCGAGTTACCTGCTTCCATTCTTGTATGCTCACTGCATGTTTGAAATCCTAAAACACGTTTGTCCCCCTTAGCCCTCAAATTTAGGCTGATTGATGCTTTCAGCTGAATTATAAGACTTCCCTGGTTTCCTCAAACAAGAATCAACAGGGCTGTGAGTTATCGGTTATGTGCCCTCACAGCCATGGTGAGATGTGATTTACAGAGAGGATGACATCTCACCAGAGGGGACTATAGTTTCATATCATAGCCCTAATTGTTGATACCACAGGGAAGGGAGACTACCAGCATGGGTATATGATCAAGTTGTAGTATCCAGACAGCACTTCCCTGACTAGAAAGAAAACTCGTCTTTATTTTAAGTATTTACTAGGATTTAAAAGCCATGTTGTACAAAACAGTTGTCTTAAAGGGAGAAATTTCTGACATTTAAGGCAGGAAGTAAACCCACCAAATATAAGGCTTGCAGTAACATAAAGTGTATTAATTCAGTGATATTTAAGATATACAGTTCCTATTAAAATTATGTAGATATTCACCTCTCTTTTATATGTATGAAAAATAGGTGATCTTATCCTCTACCACTTGTCCTCAAAAATCAATATTCACTCAGATTAAAATACCTGCTGATTTTGTTTACTTTTTAGTTCAGTGCTAATGTGAGTAAGATGCCACAAAAAGTTTTCTAAAAAAGGGCCACTCCTCTATCTCCCAGAACTCCCCTCCCCAAGCAGCTCAGTAAGTTCAAGCAAAATGTAGCCAAATAGAATAAGAATTATTTTCAGCCTCTTAGTTTGGGTGGGGTTTTTTCCAAGTCCAGACAAGTAGCATTCAGCATGAAATTGGTGGAACCCTTATTTTTTTTCAGAACACTTAAAAACTTCCCCAGAACAATATAACAGCTTTTTTAGTGTGATACAGTCAAATGGTAGCTGGGGTGCTTACCATTAGTTAAATGAAATTGTTTGTCTCAAGAATGGATCTGATACACAATTTTATTATTATAATTGGCTATCTTCCTCTGTTTAAAAAAAAAAAAGTCAAACTGATCTGTCATCCAAAATTATGTGATAATTCATGTAAGACCACTTAAATTGTAGCCTCCTTAACAGGTGTAAGGTGCATTTCACCATAGCACAGAATTGCTTGCTGCTAAATTGGGGATAATCCAAGCAGGAAGCAGGTAGTCATGTCATACAAGTTGCTAGTCAGTCCTTTTTTTTTCATGATCGTTGTTCTTACAGGATTCAGTGTGCTGCATTATTAAAAGTTTCTCCTGTGAAAATAACTAGTTATATTGTTGTTGCAACATACGTGAAAATGGGCAACATAGTTCCTTAAAGATCATGATGAAAAATGGGGTGAAAAGGTTTAAAACTCATCTGTACTTCATTTATGCTGTTTGACTGTAGAATTCTGTTTTGAGGTCTTGCCTTTATTGGCACTTGATTACAGAGAAATAAAATTATGTTAGTAAAATAATGCGTTTCCTTTTATGTTTTTTAGCAAGGGAAAATAAGAGCTTCCAAGCCCCACGCATTTTTCCAGAAGTATTTGTTGGTTTGTATCTTGTTGAACAGTTCATGTGCTTTACCTTCTCAGTCTGTAGGTTGGGCACTCATTAAATTAACATGCTCATACACTATGAGCTACAAATCTAATAACCTCTTACAATCAAATTAAGACTTTGTATAGAAAAGTGAGCTTCAGCTGATGTTGTTATTGCAAAGAGTTTATCAGTATTTGTGTTTTTCCCCTATTATGTTCCTGATAAATTCTCCCACAGACATGGGGGCCAAGGCATGCTCTGTACCAAAAACCAGTCTATGTCTCTGTTTATTTCGCTGAAACTTGTGCTGGAGTAAAAATCATAGGGTTTGGTTTTAATATCTATTGATATGAAGGACACTTTCCACTGGCTTTTTTACAAACATATCTAAGGGCATCTAGGTAGTGTTAAAAGTAGTAGTGTCTTAGCCCTTCATCTTGCAGATGTTACAATGTGTGTGTAATCTCTTGACGTTCTGTATTCAGTTATAGCAAAATTCAGTTTAATTCCTCTAAGTTTTCCACTGTGTTTCTGAAAGCAGAAGCAGGCCACCTGTATGTGCAGTAGTAAAAAAATCATTCATTCTTGCCTGCAATGGAGGAATATTGCATACTAATACTTAGTAAGTATTTCACTTACAACTGCATAGAAAAGCTTTCCACCTCTAGAAAATCAGAGGGTGGGCTGTGTACTGTTTTCATTCCTCTGTGATACCATTCAGTTGCTCTCACAGGAGCTGCAAGGTAATGGAGTCTTGTAAAAGAAGTTTTAAGTGATTTAAAAGTGAAATTTAATGGATGTATGTTGGGTATGTTTATTTCTATCTCTTCTGGCACCAGTAGCCCTGCATTATCCAAGTCATAACTTGATGTCTTGGGAAGGGTACTGTGTTAACATAATAACTTAAAGTTGCTGCTTTTTTTTTTGTTTTAAATTTTTTAAGCTATGAAACTATGGAAAAGTAGCTAACGTTCACAGGTAGAAAAGTATATGATGGGTTATGACTAGGAAAGCAAAGTCTGAAACACATCAATCCTTGCACTGTGATTTTCACTTCTGCTGAGAGTGAATAGGCAACAATCACTTGTACTGATCTTGAGCAAATTCCAGCTATGCTGAAAGTATGTTAAATAACCATTATGAACATGGGTATTGAACATTAATGACATTAACAAGTGCTTTTGTGACTTCCCTGTGCTCAGGAGTTACGATTTCACTATTGCAATATTAACTTTTCTGTTAGTTTTAGTTGCTGAGATCATCCAAAATGTTGTGTGTGTTGTGAAATAGTGCAGCACGAGATATGAAATATGCTGAGTCTTACTCGGGGGGGGGAAAAAAATTTGTTGGATGCATTTGAGAACATGCTTTTTTCCTCACCATTTCTCATCATTTATAGGGAAGCTGATAAGAAAAAATAGGATGCATATGGAATAATTCAAATTGGTGAGGGTTCGCCAAGGTGACAATTACTCCTGGCTTTTTTCAGCTATTCACAGGAGAGGATGGGCAGACCGTGACAGCAGCGTGCGTTTTTTATGCCTGGTCATTTGTGCCTGTGAAGTTTGATTATATTGCTGAAAGTGAAATGTGTCTGAAGTTCACATAGAAGGGTGGGTTTTTAACCACACTAGTAATATAGCCATAACTGTCTAGACAATTTGAGGCTTTGGAATATATGCAAGAGCTGAATTTCTGTTGTCTCTCAACATCACTCTTAGCAGTTCATTAAGCAGCTCTTGAGTTATCCTTTTGCTGTTGAAAACAAAACTGTCTTACTGTTTAACACAAAAAACATGAGAACATATGAAAGGCTGTGTTAGTATTTAAACACCATTGTTCATGGGAATGAGACTTCAAAAGATAAAAAAGGATCATTTTTCCACTAATTACATTTCCAGTTACAGCAGCTTTGATTGGAGTTACAATGATAGCAAGATGAGGGAGTGAGCTCCTGGCTTACCTACTGTCTGTTGGCATGGTGATGTGCTCACTGAAGAGAGATTCCTTCCTAGTATTGTGGCCAAATTTTATGTTATTCATGCAGCAAAGCTGGCAAGGGCTATTTCCAAGAGTTGATGTGCTTGCAGACGAAAGATTAAAAAATGGATTGCGTATTTAAAATGCAAAAGGCTTCTAGGATACTATTTTTGAAAGTATTAAATTCAGAATATCTTTAACCTGCGATGACAAATAAAAATGCTACAGGTTACCGAAATGGTTTGGAGACTGTGATAGTCAAATGAGCTTGCACAATGGTATTTTTTCCCTGGAAGGACTAGTCCTATTTCTTTCAGAACCAGGTAAGCTCAATAGTTTGCTTTAATTATGCTCCATGTTGATGTTTACAGTATCACCCTCTAGAATTCACCCAGATGCTGAAAATTTGTTAGGTTAATACATCAGTCTCTTGTGAGGATTTGAATCTTTTCCTCCATTCCTCTTTCTTGAAGAGCATTAGAGCCCTTTATAACAACTTTATGAGCAGGATTATGCTGAGTCTGAAATAGGTGACTTTCTCATTTTGTAATCTAACAGTGCGTCATGACCTTTGGAGAAGGCAAGGTGAAGTCAACTGCAGCAAATTGGTGGAAGAAGACTGTAGGTAGTACGTGAGAGAAGAATGCTGCATTTCTAGGACAGAGCTCAAGAAACCATGACTGCATCAGATTCAGTTTTTTATTTAATTGCAGAGAGCCTGCTGTTTCCAGGAAGAGGAACAAATTGTTGTAAACTCCTAATGTTTTTTGCCAGGCAGATTTTGTCTGTCTAGATCCTTGAGTCCTCTTGTGACAATTTACGAAATTGAAGAGTTATTAAATTGTATCTTGTGTGTTACATCTTTTGAGATCAGTTATGACTGAGTTCAAGATACCAAAATAAATTGCTAGAAACAGACAAACTGATTTTGACTTAAATAAATAATTGCTATATACCTTATTCTCAGTTTAACTTTTGGATAGCGTTGTGATTTCCTGGGAAGGCTCTTCTGATGTATTGCAGAACTTCATGATTTGTTTTGTGGCCAAGTGGTGGGAAGTACCTGTGATTTGCAGTTTGCCTTTCAGGGGGGAGGAGGGAAAGCCTATGATACCAAGCCTGGAGAAGGGATCCATTCCTACTACTCCTCATTGTATCTGAACCCATGCAGTAGCCTTTGCCTAGGGCCTCATGGCAGTGTATGGGTGAATTCTAGAGGGTGGTATTTGTAAACATTAGTGGGGCATAATTAGAGCAATCTCGCAGGGCTTCTGCAGGGGCACTGGCAACAGCGTTCTGCCTCAACAGGCTGCAGTCGATTCACGTGCTTGCCACAGCTCACCTTCATTTTCATATCTCTTGAGCATAGTTGTTGAGAAAGCAGCATCATGTTTTCTCTAAGGCTAGAGATTTACATTATATAAAAAAAAAAGAAAAAACCAACAAACCCCCCCCGTCCCTCCCTGTTCCCCTGTCCATCCATTCCCCCCCTCCAATCCACTAAGAACGAACACCCCCCCCCAAAGACTGAGACAGTGCTTCGTGGTTATACCTGTTTTGGTAGCATGGTTTAACAAAAACTTGACTAGGTATCAGAGGTTACTTTCAAGGAGGTTAATTTTGTGTTGTGTCATTAATTTGGTAGGATACTCATCTAAATAATTTGTACAGTTTACCATAGCTGACCAATAGTAATGTGGTTTAACACCAGTAGGCAGCTGATCCCCACGTAGCTGTTTGCTCACTCCCCCTCCAGTGGGATGGGGATATGAATTAGAAGGGTAAAAGTGAGAACTCATGGGTTGAGATAAAGACAGTTTAATAGGTAAAGCAAAAGCTGTGCATGCAAGCAAAGCAAAAGGAATTTATTCGCTGCTTCCCACTGGCAGGCAGGGGTTCAGCCATCTCCAGGAAAGCAGGGCTCCATGCGTAACGGTTACTGGGGAAGACAAATGCCATCACTCCAAATGTCCCCCTTCCTCCTTCCCACAGCTTTATATGCTGAGCATGACATCATAGAGTGTGCAATATCCTTTTGGTCAGTTGGGGTCAGCTGTCCCAGCTGTGTTCCCTCCCAGCCTCTTGTGCACCCCCAGCCTCCTTGCTGGTGGGGTGAGAAGCAGAAAAGGCTTTGATCCTGTGTAAGCATTGCTCAGCAACAGCTAAAGCATCTCTGTGTTATCAATGCTGTTTTGCCCACAAATCCAAAACATAGCCTTGTAGGAGCTACTATGGAGAAGGCCAACTTGATCCCAGCCAAAACCAGCACATGTAAGGAAAATCCTAATCTATTGCATGAAAGCTTTACATGATTGCCTCTTACACTGTATAGAAGTTAGCATTATTGTGTTCTTTGTAGCTTTCCAATAACTTAGGATATTTTATTAATATAATTTCTGCTTGTTGTGTAGTACTACTTAATTAAGCAGGATGAGAGTCAGCTCAGCTCACCCCTAGGCAGTACAATTCTTTTAGCTGGTGATTGTTAAACCTAATAGCAGGGCTGTAGGTCAGTAATTTTTTACATTATAGCTTCAGATAGTTGTTTAACGAAGGCAGCAGGCTTGTCTGCAGGAGGAAAGGTTGTCATAAAAGCTGACCAGAGTAGAACAACTTGTCAGAAAAGGGTATTTTGCTATGCTATGTGAATCACTTTCCAGGTTATCTCCAGATATTTTAATATGCCCATTGTGATGTTGTAGTGCTGTAGTCTGTAGTCAGATCAGAAGTTGCTGTCTTGCTTTCCAAAGTCCTCCTTTTCCCCATCTCATCTACTGTCTCTTCTCACTCCTCCTTGGCTGACCTGCCTCTAGTAATCCTAACTTATTTCAGTGACCCTTTCAGCTGGGGGTGGGAAAGTCAGGAATGGTACGTGTTAGGCCATTTGAACAGGCACTCGTCAGGCCACACCGCTGGTCTGGACTGGGATTTGGGAGACAGCGTGCCTGAAGATTGGCCAGACTTGGAACCTTATCAGTTTTCCTGGCAGTTATGTGTGTCTGAGTATGTGTATCTTGTCTAGCTGGTTGCGTATTTTTAAGTCTTCGTAAAGCAAACCTCTCCTCTCTCCCACCTCCTCCTCCAACTGATTAAAACCAAAGCTTTGTCGTTAAAATTATTCATGACTGCTGCTTTTTTACTTTGTCTGAGGGACCAAATTTTACAGGCCTGTTGCCAATTAGTATGTACTGCACGCAATAGTCTTTGTTCTGATCTTCTGTAATGTTTGGAAAGATTATAGGTATGACAGCAATTTCTAGCATTTTTCATAATTTCAAGTGCAGCTTTCCTAAGAAATTGAAAACAACATGATCTAAGTAGGCTGTTATGTCTAGTACTCCTTTTTTTGATAGCGTCCAACTAATTTATGTGTTTCAAGCCTGTGATAAGAAGGCATTTCTGAGGTTTGTTGATTTGAGTGATTTGAGGCTTCACTATGGGAGCACTGTCCAGATTGAGGATCCATTCACATACGTGAAATAAAGAGTAACTACCCTGGAAAAAAGGTCTTGGCATCAAGCTGATCAAATGGAACAAAGAAGCATTAAGGCTTTCTCTTCTGCAGGAAGTAGAACATAGGAGCAGCATAAGGAAAACTTGCTTCAATTCCAACTTTGAGAGGCTGTTAACATTCTGCTCTAGCAGAAGTTGGATGTCAGAAGTCATTGATCTTGATTTCAGGGTTTGCCCACACATCAGTCTTCTCCTTGAGACTTGAGAAATCCCTGTGGGTTGTACAGGCATTGAAATGTAATCTTTACTTGCCTTTCTGCATTTCTTTTATTGCCGCTAAAAATAGGTGGTAAAACAGTATAAGCATCAAGACACATTATTTAGTGTTGGAGTTAGTCCCACATTAGATGCCTAATTGATGTTTATGCTTCCTGAATTGTTTCAACTTTCAAAATGTATGCAAATTTTTTTTCAAATGATGGTAGCTCACAATTAATAGTCATCTTTAATGAAATAATTAATTTTATATCAAAGTACAGAATTTTGGAGTGGTATAAAAAAGTAGATGATACTAACTTATATCAGACAAATTGCTATTTGTTTGTTACCTGAGAAGAAAAATGGGAAGTGTTTGAGCTCTGTTACTGTTTGTAATTGATCTGATGATCTTGTCATCAGAATTTTGGGAAGTTACTGTCAAATCAGTTGGCTAAGTTCTCTTGGTCTTCAAGAGGTGGAAAGGAAGGAGAACAGAGGTGGGAGAAACAAACGTAGTGGAGTCTCTGTGAAGAGGAGTTTTATTGATACTTGGTTTAATACTTAACTATATTTTCCCTTGCTCTACTGTATATCTTGCTTTGGGGACAAGTTTTCTGTAAAATCTTGAATTGGTTAATATAGCTTCTGCCAGTGGAAACTTCTTGGTGCAAGAGATCTGTAATCATATAGAAACAGAAAGTAATGTTTCTGCTTCATTTCTTTTCTGTTGAAGTTTTTGTATTGTGACCATAAGTATGGCATTTGCCGAATGCATTTTTATCCAAGTTAGCAACTTTGAAAAATCTTACTTTCTTCTTCAAGGTATGGAATATACGAACGATGTAGAGAGTTGGTGGAAGCAGGTTATGATGTACGACAACCAGACAAAGAAAACGTAACACTTCTCCACTGGGCTGCAATCAACAACAGGATAGATCTGGTGAAGTATGTATTACACTTTAAGTTAAACATAAACCAATCGTGTCATTAAAAATGTTGATTTCTTTTTTTAAGCTGTTAAATAGTCTTAATTCTCCTAAAAACTCAATTTTTGGTCTTGAGATTTGGGTGTGGGTGAGTAGTCAAAAGACCGGATTTCCATTTTGGCAGCAATGTTTTGATGACACAGTTAACAGAAATAAAACCTGTTAAATATCCAGAAGTCAAGCTCAGACACTTCTCAGATGAGATAAACCTGTGGAACAGGTGTTCAGCTGCATGTGCGGTTTGTTTATACTGTGGTATACTTGTTGAAATACCAAATGGTTTTTTTGAGGAGGGGAAATTTGGTACTAGATGGTAGTGAATGTTTTTCGGGAAGCAACATTAATATGATGCAAGGGGCAATTTCTACTTCATTCAGCATTTCAAGAAGTTTTAACTTAAATAACTTTGCATTTTAAAACCACAGCTGTTAGAACAGGTAACATGCAGCACTCCTCCTTTCAAGTAATAACAGTCTTTAATAGTGGGAGCTATGGGATTTGGGGTATTTTTCTGCTTTCAGTTTGTAAAATCTGGAGCATAATATTTGAGACTATGTTTTAAAACCTATTAATGTCTTTCAGAACATGGAGAGCTTAAATTTTGAAGGGATAATTCTTAGTACTTGCTGTTTTACAAATCATGAGTGTCTATAGAATATGGTTTGTTTTTTTCTTCTGCCAGTAACAAACCAATGCATTACGTATGTGCAATTAAATATAAATTCACAAGATATTATGGAATCAGCAGGTTTCTAGAATATTTGACATAAACTGCACATCTTCAGTCGGTCCATTTTTGAATTTGCGTAAACGGCACATCTTCAGTCAGTCCACTTTTCAAAAGAGTTCTTATTACTGAATGTGTGTACTTACACATAAAAACAAATGCAAAACATCTTCATTTAAGCACATTCTCTCTGTGTATGTCCATCACAGCACCTTCATTAGACCAGGCCTCGAGTTTCTAGATCATCTCAGGTTCACGTTTCTCATCTTGATTTTAAAGGACTTTCTGTGTCCTAATGCAGTTCTCTTAAAAGAACTTCCACCCAGCTCAGCAAGTTTGCAGGTGACACTAAGCTGGGTGGAAGTGTTGATCTGCTTCAGGGTAGGAAGGCTTTATAGAGGCATCTGGACAGGCTGGATCAATGGGCCGCTGCCAACTGTATAAGGTTCAACAAGGCCAAGTGCCGGGTCCTGCACTTGGGTCACAACAACCCCATGCAACGCTACAGGCTTGGGGAAGAGTGGCTGGAAAGCTGCCTGGTGGAAAAAGACCTGGGGGTACTGGTTGACAGCCGGCTGAATATGAGCCAGGAGTGTGCCCAGGTGGCCAAGAAGGCCAATGGCATCCTGGCCTGTATCAAAAATAGTGTGGCCAGCAGGAGTAGGGAAGTGATTGTGCCCCTGTACTCGGTGCTGGTGAGGCCACACCTTGAATACTGTGTTCAGTTTTGGGCCCCTCACTACAAGAAAGACGTTGCATTGCTGGAACATGTCCAGAGGAGAGCAACAAAGCTGATGAAGGGTCTGGAGCACAAGTCTTCTGAGGAGCATCTGAGGGAACTGGGATTGTTTAGCCTGGAGAAGAGGAGGCTGAGGGGAGACCTTATTGCCCTCTACAGCCACCTGAAAGGAGGTTGTAGTAAGGTGGGTGTTGGTTTCTTCTCCCTGGTGATGGGCAATATGACAAGAGGAAATGACCTGAAGTTGCGTCAGGGGAGCCTTTGACTGGATATTAGGAAACATTTCTTCACCAACAGGGTTGTCAAGCATTGGGTCGGGCTGCCCAGGGAAGTGGTTGAGTCGCCATCCCAGGAGGTATTTTATTTAAAAGCCAGGTAGATGAGGTAATTAGGGACCTGGCTTAGTAGTGGACAGGTATGGTTGGACTTGACAATCCTAAAGGTCTTTTCCAATCAAATGATTCTATGATTCTATGATTCTCTTAAAAGAAGGTTAAATACATAAATATATGTAAATAGATAAAGATTTAGATCTGATGAGAAGGACCTTGGGGTCCTGGTGGACAGGAAGCTGACTCTGAACTGGCAATGCAGCCTTGTGGGCAAAAAAGGTCAATGCTATACTGGGCCTTGTTAAGAAAAACATTGCCAGCATTTTGATGGAGGTGATCCTTCCTCTCTACTCAAATGTTGAAGGTGAACATCTGTGTGAAGTTGTGGATTCCCCTTTGCAAGAAAGATACAGACTTACTGGGTGAGTCCAGTGCAGGGGTGCAAAGATGATTAAGGGGCTGAAGCATCTGACATGAGGAGAGGCTGCAAGGGCGTGAACTTCTTAGCCCAGAGAAGAGAAGGCTTATTTTGTCAATGTATGTAAGATCCTCAAGGAGGATCTTATCAATGTATATAAGTACCTGGGATACCTGGTCATATAATACCTGGAGTCTTATCAATGTATATAAATACCTGATGGGAGGGAGTAAAGGAGACAGAGCCAGACTTTTGTTGGTACCTGGGAGTACTCAGACTTCTCCCAGGGGCAAGATAAGAGGAAGAAGGCACAAATTAAAACACACATTACTCTGCAGATGACTGAGCACTGGCACAGATTGCCCAGAGGTTGTGAACTCTCCATCCTTGGAGATGCTCAAAACCCAACTGGTCATGGGCCTGGACGACATGATCCAGACGCTTTGATCAGGGATGGTTAGACGAGGTGATCTCCAAAGGTCATTTCCAAACTAAACAATTCTGTGAAAGAATTCTGTGTTTCTGAAAGAGTTTTCTTTATTATACGCAATAAGTAGCACAACAGGTTTTATATCTTTATTGCGGGTAGAAGCTTATCACGGAAACCATAATTCTGCATTTGTTGTCTTCCTTTCATTGTAAGGTAGGTAAACCAATGTGCTTTCTGCCACGCTGAAAGAGACCCTCTTCCAAAAGTGATGGAGGACCCTGGTTTACCTGAATAACCTTTTTTGTGAGAGTACGTTTTAGACCTGTTGTTTTCTTCCTTTTCATCCTGTTTTCCTTCTGGGTTGTCCTAGTTCTTTATGGCTAGCATCTTATGACTTGCTGTGAAATAACTGAAATACGTAAAATTTTTCAGATAGCTGTTTTTCTTTAAGAAAAGTACAGCATCTAAAAGCAAGTGTTATATTTTAAGCTCACTTTTTTATCTATCTTGAATGCATAATGAATTGTGTGCAATGAATTGTTCATCTTATTTGAGCTGTTGGAAGATGTACTACAGATACTCCATCTCATTTGATATGTCTTTATAAGGTCTGAAAAGTGAATGGCATTGAGACAACTATCATAATTTAAAAACATCAGTATGACATGAGGCATTTGAAAAAATAGGCGTATATTATGGATAATGTTTCTGTATTAACTTAGGTATAGTTTCTGTATTAGCTTCACAGTGCAGTGAATCTGCCTGTATAATACTTGATTAAGACTTAATGGTTCACTAGCACTTTATGTATTCTCCAGCTTCATCTTTAAAAAAAGAAAACAAAACCAAAAAAAAAAAAAAAAGGCCTAAATAATTTTGGGGGTCTTCTGTCACTCACAGAGTAAAATTGGATCAAATTTTAAATTCCCCATTAGTCCTGTTTTGAAGCTAAATTTGTGAAGGTATTATTTTAGCATGCGAGTATTTCATGTTTTATTTTACCTTTTTTTCCCCCCTCCAAGCACATTGCTAACAATTTCCTGCTATAGCAATTATATTGGACATAGAGGTGAATCAAAATGAAAATGTCTTACTCGGATAGATGGAAGTCTGTGCTTAAATTTCTATCTGAATTTCCATTTAGATCTTTATTATATGTTAGGGAGATCTCTCCACCTACATTTGAGTGCTGGAAACTTGTTTGGAGTATTTTAATTCAACGGAACTTTAATTGAATGTTCTTAAATCTAGTGTGTTTAATTCTTCCTTTTTCCTCAACAATATGCTTTTGTCCCTTCTTGATGCATCTCCATCACTGACATCCTGCCTTGCATTTTCTTCCTGCTGTTTACTAGAGTGCATGTGACTACTAATGTCTTTATCTGCATGTAAAATTCATTCCTCCTGATGCAGTTCTTAGGCTCCAAGTTCCTCTGTCTTTAGGGGGTCTTGATTTGTTTTAGTTTATATCCCTCAGCGTATTGTGCACTCTCTTGCTCGCTCTCTTGTGAGACACTGGCTTATTCTGTTTCCTTAGAATGAAATTATTCTGTGTGTTTCTTTTTGTTTGATCCTATCACATCTTTCCCCAAGTCTCCACTGTCTGTGCCCACTATGTGCAATGGATAATTGCATTAAATATGTTGGCTAGTGAGGTTGGCATCACAGAGATGGAGTCCAAGTGTAAGCAGTCTGCTTTCATGGTACCAGACCTCAGTGTCTTCCTTACTGGGTATAGACTGTATACAGTCTTCCCCATTAAGTAGCTTAGCAGCTCATCTGTGGAGAGTGCAGGCTTAGAATTAGACTTCTCTTTTTGGTATTTTCTCATGCTGTCTGTTGTGACACTTAAGATTCAGCACAGATACCAGTGAAGCCCATTGATATTTTATAAGGAAAACTACAGAAGCTTTTCTTATTTCTGTAGGAAAGGGGTAAGTGTCAGGCATCCACAACGTAATTCTCTTTTCATCATGACACTTACCTATTGGTCTGTCTTCAACTCAATTTTGTAAAAATGCAAAAATTGGCCTTTTATCTCTACAGTTACCTACTGACTGCATTTCCCCATTCCCTGTGTCAAACTTTTTCCAGACAAGGATTTCTCTTCTACTTTTCCGCCTTCTAGCAGCAGTGACTGCATGCACTTTGATTCCACAAGCACTGGACGCAAGCTGGGGCGGTTTTCAAATGCCTGGCAAAGAATTAGTGATCCTAATGCAGAGATCAGTGGAGGTATTTTCTTATGGCAACCTCTTATCAGATCTGCTTGCTTTGCATGTAAGTAGATTGCTTAAATAGGACTTGCACACCTGGTATCTTCTGGTGTGGAAGCTGAGATGACTCACTGAGAGTAGAACCGCCCAGTTCCTCCTTTCTCCAGGGACATTCTCACCAAGCACAAAATTGCTTCTGCAAGATCTACCTAGACAAGGAGATGAAGTTCTCAGTCTGGTTTTGCAGAAAAATCTCACCCTTTATGCGTACTGAAACTGAAATGCAGTGATAAATCTCAACTTAGGCTAAGAACACCCTTAATGAAACATAAAATGTTATTTCAATGCACCATCTGGCAGGAGATCACCGCCTTGTCTTTTCCCAGTCGTCAAACTGCAAGTTATTCCTTCTAAATAAAATGTACTAACCAGTAAGCAGTGCTGCTGCTTAGTGGAATCTGAACATATTCTGTGTTTCTGCGGGGACCAGTGTTTGAATGAAGACAGTCTGTTTAATGTTCACCTCCCCTTGAGTGGCTGTCACATCAGCGAGATGGATCCAAGCTTTGACTGTGAATTTCTCTGTGCTGTCTTTTATCTAGGCAAGATTTCCTTGGAAAATCCTTCCCAAGGGGGACTAAATAACTTTTCAGTGTCTTTTTCAAATTTGTTCTTTGGTAGGTGAGACTTTGCTTCACCATAACAAAATTACGTTGTCCCTTTACTTTATATATGCCTTGTCTTTTCACGTACACGGGACCAAGTCTTTCACAAAGTCTTTGGCTCTAAAGCAACTGTATGAAAGGACTTTTCCTTTAAATGTTTTTATTGTGGACATGGATAGTTAATGCATTTTTCAGTTTCTGTTCCTGAAGGTAACTTTTGTGCTGTTGTTGAAGTTTCACTCTGAATCAATAAGCACTAAAAAAAAAGAAGGTAGTTACTTAATGTTTTTCAAATTGTTCTGTTTGTTGCCTTTCTTCTTGCCATGTCGTGAAACACTTAGAGGAAATTGAGGTGCCAGAAACTCAATGCTGAGGATTTGAAGGACAGTTTGTGTGGGTGGGAGAGCAGGATTCGTATATACCTGACAGGTATTTTGAAAGCGAAAAGTCTGCAGACAGGCGTACTTGAAATATGTGTAAGCACTTAGGAATCTGTAGCAAAATAGTACTTTTCAAAGGTCTGTTAGGAATAACTTTTTCTTTCCAATGGATTATACAGTAGTGAATGAAGACCTAGAAGCCTTCTGGAAAGGCTCGTTTCTTAAAAACATTAATTCTTTGTAAGGTGTGCGTTTTCTTTCACAAAGGAAGATTAATATTGCCAGTTCAGTGTCCCGTATAAAACAACAAGGAAAACAGTTTACAGAAACAGTACAAATGACTGTGGTATGTATTGCTGCAGTTAAATATGGGTAATTTGTTTTGTTCCTACAGGTAGCTCATCTTCTTAGAAATGTTCTCGAGGGAAAAATGATTTGTAGCCCACCATTTAGAATTATTTTTTAAACACTCAGATGTTTTTGTCCTTTGTTAAAAACAATTGAGAAGTATCCAAAAATCTTAGTACTTGGCTAAACACGTAACTTAAGCATGAGCTCTTGGAACGATGACTTCAGCGGGGCCGTTTCAGTGGTGATACGTGTTGCAAGTTGAATTGTATACAATTTTGCTGTTTTAGCCAAAATTCTCTAAATGTGCTAAGCAACATATTCTCTTACCATTAATTCAGAATTCTTTTTGATGCAGCAACCCCTAAATATTTTAGAAGAATCCATTTTATTAAAAATTTCTGTGGTAAGACAGTTTGTACTAATACATATGTAGCAACTGTTCTGATTTACATTAGAACCAAACTAGGAAACAGCAGCATGTTTAAAACACAGTAGGAAGCATCCGTACTCTCCCAACCCACATCAAAAAGGCAAAAAATTGAACGTATATGCATGACCTCTTAGAAGGAAGGTTATATGAAGGCAAGGAAAGGTTCTGATCTTCCAGTCTGTAACTGCCTGTTTCGCATAACATCAAACATGCTTACTGTGTGTCCTTTATATTTAACCAAGACAAACAATAATGTTTACTATTTTTGTTTTTCCAGATACTATATATCAAAAGGTGCTATTGTTGATCAGCTTGGAGGAGATTTAAATTCTACCCCACTTCACTGGGCAACAAGGTGGGGAAAAGTCTTCTGGAATTTCCTTTTCCTGTGTTTTTTCTTAACTTGGAATCTTCTACTGATTGATTTATGAAATTGCTGTATTTTCTGGGAATATTTTGCACAAGATTTAATTCAGTCATTGATAACTGGGTACACTGTGAATGTGGTATGTTTGAGCTACAGGAGCTTTCAGCATATAATTCAGGTTTTTTCTTATCTCTTTCTGATGTAGAGGAAGATGATTGCTATGACAGGAAAAAGAGTAAAGTAAAATTAGAGTCTGTAGTTACTTTGGTTTACTCTTACTTTGGAGATCTTATTTTTGTCAGTCTTCCAAAGTTCAGCAGCACTTGTGCAGATGGGGGTTGGGATGATTTTGTGTGACATTGTCCTTACGGTATTCTACTACATGTGTGGATTTTTTTTTTTAAGATGCAATTAAAATCAGATCTGTGATGTAGAAGATGGTCCAAGAATGATGAATGGCTGGGAAAATTGAAGGCAGCCTTTGAGTAGTAGCAGCTTCTTCAGACAACCGCCTAGAAATAGGCAGGAAAAGAATACTGTCCATATTAATATTTTTCACTGTAGACTGCAAAAGGAGGCTTACAAAAATAGCTTTTAGAACACTTAATGTATCAAAATAATTTGCTTACTAAAGATGAGGGCTTACTGGTTAGCTCCCGTTAAAGTTTTTAGCATGTATATTTCTTTTTGTCACAGATCACACTCTACAATCTGTGTTAATAGCACAAAAGCATGATTAAATTTCCTGGTCTTCATAGCTGTAATCTGTTGTTCTGTGAAGCATTGTCCAAAGCTGCTTTTGACATTGAAAAGGTCTTTTTTCTCATGTCAGAAACTGTGTGCTGACAGTTAGGCACTGAATCAACAAAAAGCCTGTGCTCATTATGCCGAAAAGATGCTTAAGCTTTTAATGTAGTGTGGAGGAAGTGTAGGCCTTCAGTTTTCCTTTTTTTTCTTCCTATTTTTATTTCACTACTGTTTTTAATAGTAGAAAGATAAACCATATGCCCCACAAAAACTGAGAGTATGTAGCCAATTTGACATCTCTTAAAATAGCAGGTTTCATGTGTGGATTGGAAGAAGTCACCGTAGACTAGATTTCTAAACTAGTAACTTGGGTTTTTTTGTTGACTGGCCTTTTGGTATACAACACACTTAAGCCAGTTGCATGTGATGCATGCATCGGCTGCATAGAATTTGCTTATGTGAATGAGTTTGCTTACTCAGTTGCAGAATCAGATGGTGACAATTATTGTTTTCAAAGTAGGAATTAAAAGTGCAGAAGCTCTGGTTGTGTAATTAACTGCTAAACATATTTCTTGGATTCAGATATTCAAATTTGGATAATTTTTATGTATATAGTTATTCAGTTGTTTGTTTTTTGTGTTTTGTTACATTTAGACAGGGCCACTTATCCATGGTTGTACAGCTGATGAAATATGGGGCAGATCCGTCGCTAATTGATGGAGAAGGATGTAGCTGTATTCATTTGGCTGCCCAGTTTGGACATACTTCGATTGTTGCTTACCTTATAGCAAAAGGACAGGTAAATTTTAAATAATATCATATTTAAATAGATTCTATTCAAAAATGGGAGTAGGAAAAGAATTGCAACCTATATCTATCATTCAGGAAATGCAAAATATTTGCCTCATAAACATAAAAATAATTCAGTGTCTTTTATTGTAGAATACAGTATTGATGTGCCACCTGGTAACTTAATTTCCTCTAACAGTGGTCTGGGTGGGTACTTTGACTTTAATTCATACCTGTCTAGTGTGGTATGTGGAAATTTTAGCAGTTAACTGTTTACCATTCTTTATTTCTAATGAGTTTAATCTTTAAATGTTAACAGTGACAATGATAGCAAATATTTTGGAATTCCTCACAGAATCATCGGTTTATACATAGGTAATCTAATGACAAAGAATTGTCTTAGGTCATCTGTTTGTTTTTTTTTTTTTTTTTTACCTCTCAGTCCACAACTTTTATTTATTGCTGTTAGTAATTGCATGCATGTGTAAATAAAAAACAAAACAACCTAAAACCTTCTTGCTAGGTTCTTATATTACTGCTAGATCCGTGGAGTGTGTATATAGCATGTACATTCATTACTGTTCTTATTGTCTCCCATCCTTCATTCTGTATGCTCAAGACCCTGTACACCTTTTTGCTGCTCACCCTGCATTATAATTTGTGGATTTACACACCCACAGATACGTGCACAAATTTCATTTACTTTGTAAACCTATTAGAAAGGGCAAAGCGCTCCTCTTTTTTTACAGTCTTGCTAATGCTGTTCACACTTCTGTATTCTGCTTATTCTTTCAAATAGCAAGTGAGATACAATCCAGGGAGTCAAGGAGAATATGACTATGAAATCAGTGGGTTTGATCTGTGTAAAACAAATACTAAGTTTGCTGCAGAAAATTATTTGTGCCTGTACATGTAAAAAAATAAACTGTTGCTCCATGAAGTATTCAGTTTGTATTTGAGAACTGTTTGGTAAAACAGTATTTAGTGTATGACGGAGAGTAAGCTAGGCACAAGAAGAGGCTGATCATATATAATTGCTATTTTGTAAGAGAGAATGGTGGGAGAGAAATGTTTTTTCATCAGGAACAAGTTCTGTATTTTGTTCACAAATTATGTATAATTGTATGTGGGCTTTATGTCACCAGAAAAATCTTGCAGATGTTACACATGCAAACTTGTTTAAAGCATAGCATTAATGAAGTAAAATGTTCTATTATGAAATGTCCCTGTAAATGTTTATTTGTCCTCATGTTTATGTACAGACTTGTCCTATTTATCTGAGTATATAATGCTTCAGTCCAAAAGAAGCTCTGTGTGTTTACATGTGTACATACATAAATGCACAAAATTTGCTTTAAAATTTAAAACCTATTATCTTGGAAACAGCTCTCCTATCAATAGTTTTTAGAAGGGTAATTCTTATTAAATCCCCCAAATGTTATCAAGTATGATTTTGGTATCCTTTCCATGCCATGAATTTGAATTAATTTTAACAGTAATTCTTGGAAGCACTTCAAAAAGTTCAACATTAAAATTATGTATTGATTTGGATGTTTAAAATATAGTAATATCTACAGCATTGTAATAACAATCCCTAAACTCATAGTTCTCTAACTATACTACATACAGTTACAGAAACTACATGGTTTCTGTAGAAGCTAAGGGAAATACATGATTCTGCTTTTTGTTCTTCTTTAATAAATACATATGAGGTCATTAATTCTGTATTTTTTTTTCACTGCCTTTGGAATGCCATGACTTGGGTTTGAAAACTTCAACTGCTTTTGCTTATGTGGGCTTACCCTATATACTGCCTGCAAAATTTTTTTTGCCTTTTGCCTTTACAGAGGCCAGGTTCTTGTATATTCAAAGGGTAGGCTTGCCCTTGTTCTGAACCTAATCGTAGTACCTATGTGGTAAATGACAAGTAAATAAATGTCAAAATAAAGGTCAGTGTAGGCTGTTGTGCTTTGTTAGTTCTGATCCTGATGCCTTTGTGGACCTGCATGATCAGAGGAGAGCCAGCTTTCATAACTGTGTAGAGAACTGACAGGTGGATTAAGAAGTTGCTCCTAATTTCTTCTTGTCCCTTTTCAAGACAGAGCTGGAACCCGATTTCAGTGTTGCTGCTTCACTCTCTCCCTGGGCTGCAGCAGGCAATGGTAAAATTTCCAGTCTGAGGCTCGAGTCCAGTCCTCTAGCTTCTGGAGTGTGGTGTAGGGGGAGAACTCTTGTTCAGATGCCCTCTGGCCTTGGAAGTGAACCTACTTTCATGCCACCAAGTACTACTCAGCCAAGAGGCAGCGGTGGCTGATAGCTGTGGCTTTTTATTTAGTGATGTCTCATACTGCATTTTGAGAGACTAATACCTGGCTGTATCATAATTTGCTCGTGTTGTTTGTGTCAGTAGGTTGCCTGGGTCAAAATCAAGCCTGGGGCAAGCACAGGGTATAAGTATAATCAGATAGCAAGTAACATAATCTGTAGCACAGTTCAAGTTTAGGTAAGATTATTATTTTTAAAAACTGCAAGAAAGAAAAACTGAAAAGAGCTTGGAAGGCGCTTAAAAATACTCAAAATTGATGCTCATTACTACTTGACTGCTTGACACTGCTTAAAATGCCAAAGGCATATCAGGGCCTAACTTAAGCTATGGATAAGGTATATTGGATGGTTGAATAGTGTTCTCATTCTGTGGCATGTGTGACATAACTTACCTCGCCTCAGTCACAGATAATGAGTGACTATAAAGTTGCTAGTAAGGTAAAATCATGTTGTAAGAAATATTCTGGAGCTGAAATTATAGTTTAACTATTTCATACTCAGTTTAACTACCACTTATTCATCAAGCATGTATTTTTTTAGTCTCAGAGCTGCAGTTTTATGTGTTAACTACTGTCTGGAGCTACATAGGGCTGCCTGCTGAGCTATGGCCTAGCTGTAGTTGGCGTCTAGGTTGGGAGATGCCAGTGTGGTACCGGCAGCCTTGGTTACTTTGGTGCTGCAGTCCGTGAGCAGTGCTCTTAAGTGCTCCAACCTTGGTTGTTCTCTCCACTGGGCTCGGGCCAGTGTAAGACACTGAACCAAGTGTTTATTCCTTAGACCCAACCTACAGCACATTAGTTACAGAATTATAAGCCCAGTCATGTTTCTTTCTCATGATTGTCAAAACTGACCCTGCATGTAATGGACTAGAGTATTCAGAACAGAGCTTTTGTTGTTTGAAAGAGCAAGTTCAGTTTTGTGTGTTACCTTGCTTGATGACCCGCGTGGCGGTCTGCTCTCTGTTCAGTCCGCAACAAAGCTACAAAATCTCCTCTTCTAGTGAATAACTAGCATGCCTTTCCTAAACTAGGCAATGTTTTCAGCCTTACAGCTCTCTTCCCAATAAATCTTTTTTACTATATGCTTTTAAATATATCATCTCTTTAGAAGCCTGTTTCCCTTTCCCTGGGCAACAGCCCACGTGAAAGAGGTCTTTTCCTTGTGGAGAACAGGATTCTGAACAAGGGTGTAATGGGTCTTTCTGTGAAGGTCCATGTTTTGTGAAATAACCAGTAATGGTTCTAAAGAGGATCAAATTCCCGGTCCCTTTCTGTCCAATTTAATGCACCTCTAAGCAGAGTTTCTTGATGCTTTTTGTGCTTTTGAAAAGGCTGTATTGTATCACAGTACTGGTTTGACCATTGCTTGTTAAATGTCCTGGTAAGCCTAAATGCTGCTCTGATCTCTGTCTGCTATTCAGAATCCTACCTCGTCAGCTCTATTGCTTTCAGAAAGCAGTGTTAAGCAGCAGAATAGCTGCTGCAGCTCCTTTCCATGCAGGAAGCTCTTTCTCCCCTACATTTTTGCCCCTCCAGAAACTTTTTGTGGAATCTTTGTATGTGTCCTAGGATTATGTCTGGTTATCTTTGCATATGCAAAGTTGTTCTCTTTCGGAACCAGAGTTGTTCTGTTTCAGAAAATAGTGAAAAATTTGCCAGTTGTGGTCCATGGAGTTCACTCTTTAGATGCATCCAGAGGACAGCAGTACGTGCAGTTTTTGATCATTGCAACACTTACTGTTGAAACCTTTGGTCCTTGTAGTGCTCGTACTGTTGTCTTAACAGCATAGGTACATCTCTCCATGAGCATTATCAGATTGACCTGTCGCTGAGGGTTAAACAAGAAATTAATGCTAAAATGCCTCTTAGTACACACCAGAACAGAAGAACAGTCTCCTAATATGTACCTGCTGCTGAAGGTTTTACTTTTTTGCCTCAGCCCTTTGGTAAAAAGGAGCCACAGAGCTTCCTTTCTGAAGTGCCCCACTTGTGTGATTGTGGTAATGAAATGGCAAAATAAAATGTTTTTTGATGAGAGGATTCTTAGAGCATGTGTCTACTATCCACGACTACGTCATCTTTGTATACATCTATACAACAGGATGCAAGTCCATCTTACTTGCTTTGCCTCTTGTTAAAGTTCCTTTGAAAAGGGATCTGCCTTAGCCCACGTTGTAGCTTAATACGAGTAATAGCTGTAGCCTGCATTGATAATTTATGTACAGGGAATAGTCTGGAGTTCATGGCTTTTTCTTTTCTTCTTCTTTTAGCTGAGTGTCACCTAGTGTGCAAAGTGTAGTTTTGATTTGTCAGGTGGAATCACGGAAGGAATCGTTTTACTTAACATCCAGGCAATCAGGTCCCTGCTGTTGGTCATGAAGAATTCCTTTTCTACATTAAATCTATAGATGAAAGAGTGATTGTTCACGTTACATTAATTTGTACAGTCTTCAAAATATGTTGCTCACACAGAGTGACCTGTGAGTCAAAGTCATGCTTCTCAAGGATGAATGACCTTGAGGTTAGGCTGTGGTTCTGATTTCCTTCATGATTTCAACAACAGGAGGTTAAGGGGAGTGGCAACAGTTGTGTGGTCCGAGTAGGTCCAAAAGGATCTAATCTATGTAAGTGCTGTGGGCAAATAGACTTGGATCCCGGTCTCAATGTATGTCACACTTTTCTGAACAAAAAATGCAATAAAGTAATGGTTCTCTTTCCTCTCCATCAACTGTTTTTTTAAATTTCTGATTTTTTTTTTTTAATTAAGGAACAGTGTAAAAACACAGAAAAATAAAGTATTCTGTAGGCTAAGGACATTTTAAAAGCAATTATTTGGAAGAACTAAATTGGATTTTCTGGAAGACTTTGGTGTGGGTCAGGCTAGCAGCGCCGTGAGCGGGGATCCCAGGGTGCTGGGCATTTGGCAGACTACTGGAGCAGAGAAGAAGGTTCTGGGAGTGACAGAAAGCAACTTCATCCACTTTCTGGGTTTCTTCCAGTAGTTTCTGTAGCAAAAGACTTTACTGAAACATTTTCAACCTAATTCTCCTAGTAAGGACTGGGGGGAGTAGCATAGGAAATATTGACATAGCTCTGTTGCCTCTAAGGAAAACTGTTTAGGTCTTGCATTTAGTTAGAGTAATTTTGTTAGTGGTGGTCTGTGGAACTTGCCCAGATGTGCTTGACAGTCTAATCGGCCTCAGTGTATTTAAGAATTACCAACTTCTGTGGTAGTGAGGCAGGGATATATAACAGGAAAAAATGCTGTAGGTATTAGATCCTTTCTGATGGATCTAAGAGAGTTGTCTGGATGGTGCTGTTTTGTCATTCTGTGGCTATGTTCTGTTAAATGTAGTAATGTATATTTTTGTTTTTAGCCATGAGTTTAGTCACCACTTGATTATGGATCAGTTTTATTTCTGGGTACGTTGCTTTTATCGTGGCTTTTGTTTAAACTTGAAAATTTTCTGGCATCCAGTAACTTGATATCCAGATATTTAAATACCTTTGGAACTGAGTGAACTAAGGAAAATTGCTTTGCAAGTGGAAAAATAGATGCAGATAGCATTCAGTGGGATGTAGGATTCAGGCCATGGTATTTATGTTAAATTATCAATTAATGCACCAATATTTAATAAAATACTTTAGTTTTCTAATGCTTTTGAATGTAGTTGTACATCATCTGTATATATCTTTATGTTGAAGATTAATAGTAAGCTAGAAATTACTAGTCTTTTACAATATGACGGTTCCTTAGTTTCCAAAATAGATTGGAATGGTTCTATTTTTGCAACGGTGGTGTTAATGTCTGTTTTCATTTTTAAATGTTACTTTACTATGTACTAAAAGCTTGCCAGTTTTTTCTCCAATTCAGTTGGTTAGTCTTAAAATACTGCTTCTTACTGCAAACCTCACATCTACTGGATCTTGAGCGTGCTTACTTCACCGACTTTTTTTTTCTTTTCCTTTTTTAGGATGTAGATATGATGGATCAAAATGGAATGACACCTTTAATGTGGGCAGCTTACAGAACACATAGGTAATATCTCACTGCAGTTTTGACTTTCCCTTGATGTTAACTAAGCGGCATATAGTAGTAACTGGTTTTGATTTTTTTGAAAGGTTTTTTTTGGTTTAACTGGTCAATTGTCTTTCCAGATTTGCCCCTTTATCTTTCTTCATTTATGATTGTTGTGAGTTAACCCCAGTAGGCAGCTCAGCCCCACTCAGTCACTTGCTTGCTCCCGCCCAGCGGGATGGGGAGGGGAATCAGAAGGGTAAAAGTGAGAAAACTGAGATAAAGACAGTTTAATAGATAAAGCAAAAGCTGCATGCCCAAGCAAAGCAAAGCAAGGAATTTGTTCACTGCTTCCCACCGGCAGGCAGGTGTTCAGCCATCTCCAGGACAGCGGGGCTCTATCACCTGTAATGGTTACTTGGGAAGGCAGAAGGCATCACTCCAAACATCCCCACTTCTTCCTTCTTGCATGTAGCTTTTATTGCTGAGCACGGTGTCATATAGTGTGGGACATCCCTTTGGTCAGTTGGGATCAGCTATCCCCACTGTGTCTCCTCCCAGCTTTTTGTGCACCCCCAGCCCACTTGCTGGCGGGGCGGCGTGAGAAACAGGAAAGGCCTTGGTGCTGTGCAAGCACTGCTCAGCAATAGCTAGGACGTGTGTGCTTGATCAATGCCTTTTTGGTAGCACATCCAAAACACACCACCATAGGAGCTACCATGAAGAAGATTAACTTGATCCCAACCAAAACCAGTACAATGACCTATTCAAGAGAGAGGATATTATGATGAAGTACTCACTAATATGAACTTTCAGTTTACAAAGTAAATTTTCCCATGGAGATGGTTGGAAAAAGTTGGTGTACAATAACATTCTCCGAAGAGCGTATTTGTCTGAATTAGATTCCTGCTCTGAAGGGCCTATCTCCATCAATTGTTGAGAGGAGCATAGCTAGCTTTTACAAATACCTACCATTACCAACATTAGCATCGTGTTTTATTTTCATCTTTTGGAATGTGAAGTGGAAATATAGCATGTTCTGAACTTCGGTTGCTACCTGCCAGGTGTATAATCATGTGCATGCTCTTACAAATCCATTAATACCGTTAGGTTTTGGTAAACATGAAAACAGAATCGTATAACAAATGTGTTTCATGACATCCCAGAACAAGCTGTCTTACTGAGCTCCTTTAAAAGTCCACAGAATTGCAGTTGCTCTTTGGTGGGAAGGGAATTTGAGCCATTCACAATCATCAGCAAATAATGTCACTTTGCTATTACATAGTGTACCTGATCAATGTTCTTTATAGAAATTGAACTCATTAACAATAAGTTGGTATGTATTTGAGTTCATCTTCTGTAGAACTAACAAAAATTTTCTTTTCTAGTGTGGATCCAACCCGATTACTACTTACATTTAATGTTTCTGTTAATCTGGGAGACAAATATCACAAAAACACAGCGTTGCACTGGGCTGTGCTAGCAGGAAATACTACAGTTATTAGTCTTCTGTTAGAAGCTGGAGCTAATGTTGATGCTCAAAATATAAAGGTAAACACTTGGTCTGTTTTTACTGTAAGTGGTTTGAGGCAGAAATAACAGAGCCTATGATGAATCTCAAGAATAGATTATTACTGTGGGAACGGTGGGATCATGAAGATGATTTCCTAACAGTGATGCATAACCACTAAATCTGCACCTTCAGAAGTACTCATGTAAATAATTTACCAGTGGTTATGTGCAAATATGTGGGAGTGGGGTGTGCAATTAGACTGCATGCATGAAGACCCATGCATTTGGATGCAAAATTGGAAGTCTGACTGAATGTCTTCTAGTGAAGTTCTGGGGTGACTGTCTGTTTGTTGGAGTGAGATGTGAGACATCTCTGTCCTCCTCCAGAGAGATGATAAATGCTCTAGTATTTCTCATGGTGGCAGTAAGGAAGTTGGAAGCCTGAAAATGCCAGTAGGAGTAAAATAAGAAAATGGGCTCTTTTTTGCATCGGGACTTTAAGTTGCCTGATTACTCTACCAGAACCTCTTGATGATGAAGCTAGATTCAGCACTAACAGAGCCCACCCCTAGTATATGTTAGAGCAGCCAAGCAGCTGTTAGAATTTATGCCGTAGACTTGGAGTCTGTAAGAGTTTCTCCAGCAGTGGAAGGTGAGCCTATTGAATGTGGTTTTGTCCATTGCCTCCAGACTATTCGGTATATCAAATTAGATGTACTTCACCACCCAAGCTGTTTCTTCTGTGGTGTTAGAGAAGAATGCACTTTTAGAAAAAGAATTCTTTACTCAATTTCTCTTAAAATATTTGTATTTTCCACTTACTGAGTGTTACAGATGGAGTGGTTACACTGGAAGATACAGCTATGAGTCTACATTTATAAAATGTTAAATTCTTAACTAAATTTATTTGACCTTTCACCATTTTCCTTACTGATTAAGATGGCCAGGGCCTAATTTGCTTGGCCACGAGTGGTAGAAATATGCTAAAAATATATATATACGGATCATTTTCTTGAACGGCATGGAACAGTCTTTTTAAGGGTGCAGTCAAATTTTGCTAGTAGCTTTCTAGGTCCTACATCCACTTTAGGATATCAGAAATACTGATGATTGTGAATGAAAACTCATTAGAAAAATCACATGGCTTTTCACATGTTTAAACAAAATCAACTAGCCTGTTGCATGTACTGATGTGAATATATAATAATTATTCCTGGTCTGTAAGGTCAGTCATGTGTATGAATTATGCTTCTAGTCTCACTTGTTGTAAACTGTTGAAAAGCTTTTTTTTCTATGCCACCTAATGGTAAAAATTAAGGTATTTTTGGAGAAAAAAATCTGTGTGTCATACCTTGCTTCTCTTGGCAGACTGATTAGTGTGATTAGAGTTTTAAAGCCATCACCTTACCTATGTTTCAGGATTCATGAAATCTGTAATAAAAATTTGTATGGTTTTGGCCAAATGAAAAAGTACCTGCTAGCCTGAAGCAGTTCATGGTCTCTCCTCCTTTATTGACAGACAGCAGCAGTCAGTAGAAAAATAGGGTTTTGAACCTGCTGGATCATGATATCTTTCCAGTCATGGCAGAAAACCTGTGCCTGGTTTCATTAACCACTGCCTGTGTTCTGCGGTGGAGTGGAGGTTTCTTGCATGCCTTCCCAGGTTTCTAGAATCTTCAGAGGATCAAAATCATTCTAGCAGTGGCAGTTTTGCCATCCTGCCAGTGGCTTTATAACAGATGTTGATTTGAGTGATAGTAAACATATAGGAAACATAAGAATTTTGTTGATTTTTATAGGTATATAGAAACTCAGTTTTGTCCTTCTCCTTTGACTGTTCAGCAAAAAAGTTTGAGCCAAAAACCGATAGTTAAGTAAGTGTCTGGCTCATGTTTGCTCAGAAATGAAAGGAATCGTGAAAGGTTCCTTTCTGATGCAGTCTCTTCCAGATTTCAGCAGTGCTACCTAGCGAAGTCCTTTTCTCAGATTGCCCATGGTGGTGGTAAGACAGCTAAGGTTAAAGAAATACATTGGCTGAAAGCCGTTCAGCTTTTTCAAATTATGAAATGGCTGCAATACCAGGTGCGAGCTTTGACCTTGTTACAGGCTCTAGGCAGTCTGTGTTAGAAAGGTGCATGCTGCTGGCCGCCTAGGTTTGGAACAAATTGGAACCAGTCATCTCAGTAAGGTGCTCTTTCTACTTTGCATGACAGTTTGAGAAGTATATGAACAATAGCACTCTTATTCTGGAATAAAGCTTGACACAAGCAGTGGGTTTGCCCTGTTTGTGTTACTTATCCTCTTTATCCTCTTGCTGTACAAGAAAATAGTACTTTTGGTAGTGAGATACTTTCTTTTTCCTTTTTGAGAACTGGATTACAGTTGGAGTTGGAAGCTGCTTTTCAATAGTCAAAGAAGAGTGCGTTTTTGTTTGGTTGATTTTTTGTTAAGGAAATTATCTGCCACACCAGTAGACAAATTGGGCAGATGAGGACAGGATTTCACAGGGAGTCAGCTTATTATGGGGGTCAGGGGGAAACCTGTAAATTTTATTTAAATATAAGCAGAAGCTCCGTTTTTACTAAGGAGTGGTAGAGACCTAAAAGAGCTTTTATGGTTTAAGGAAGTTTTTTTTTTTTTTTAAATTTGTTAATGAATCATTGAATGGACATAGATGTAGTTTGATTATGCAGTGTATCTGTAGGCTTGTCTGTGGAAGTCTACATGTAAAGTTCCCCATGGTAATGACTCTTCAGATTATTCTTTCTATCTAAACACTTTACAAATATATAATTGAAGCTGTATTGCTTGCTGGCAAACTAAGTGTGTTACTAGATTAAGCTCCCCTATTTTACTTTTTTTTTTTTGCTTTCTAAGCAAGTCAGCCATCCACGACCCCTGCAAATACAAGGAAAATATTGAAATGGCCAGATGATGAGAAGCATAGTCAAAGACTTCTTTAAAGCTCCCTCAATCTTTTTATCTAGGCAGTTCCTAGGTGTCTCATGGCCCTCTAGTGGAAGGGATGCTCAGCTGGACCCCAAGACAACTTCAGGATTTACTTGGGAGATCAACTCCCAGGGGGAATTGCTTATCCACAGGTAATCTTTGCAGTCTGGATATACAAGGTGATATTAAAAAAACAGCATCTCTGAAGTTTTCTAGGTATTAGCAATTCAAGGTGCTATTAAATTTGTGATGAAGCAGGCACCATAGTTCCGTTTCAGGCATTGCTGTTGAGGATGGAGTTGAGTTAACCTGTTTCTTAAACATCTGGCTAAATAACTTTGAAGCCAACTTTGAGTCAAAAGTTTATTCTTTTTTTAACTGATTTTGCTAGTTAAACTCACACCGAAGGAGTGCAAGATCCTGTTAAATAGCAAAAAGCTTCAACTCATAATCAATAGTCTGTGCTATTTACTCTCCTTTTAGAGATTTGGAGCAAGATTTCAGAGGCAAAAAATGACAGTTAAGTACTCAATTCCCATTGTCTTTCTATGGGATATAAGTAGCTAACTGTACTTTTTAATCTTTGAAATCTCTTTTGTCTATAGTTATTATTGCCCTTTCTGGGTAATTTCAGTTTCTGGTACCTGTCTCACTTTTTTTTTAGGAGGGGGCCGAGCGATGGAGGATTCAGCCATTTTTCAAGCCTCCATGAATGGTTTGTTTAGGAGGGGAGTTAACTCCAGTAGAAGAGAGGAGGAGTCAAATGCAAAACTGAAGCTGGAGGTACCTGAAATTGGTTGTCTCTTGCCTCCTCTATAATTTTAGACCCAGTCAATAACTTTCATTTAGCTCTCTTCCTAAATGTTTAAAAAGCAATGAAATCAAATCAGTTTAAGTAGGCATCTTTGGCCCCTGTATCTCTCTCTGTGTTTCTCTTTTGCTTTGTCTGTCAGAAAAAGGGAAAGAGAAAGCATGAACCCTTGCTGGCTTAGCACCCAAAGTACGTGAAGCACAAGCTAAGCATAAAAGCTCAGAGTTTTGGAATAAGTTGGAGCAATCAGTTTACTCTTTCCTGTTTTCTTCCTAGGACTTCAGTAACAGAGATGGATATAAGGCCAGTAAGATTGTGGAAAAAATTCCTTATAGAAACGTTCCATGGCATTAGTAACTTCACTCTGCCAAAAAGGCAGAGAATTAGCTTAGGAGTCAGGCGTTAGGCTGGGAGAGTTTCCATGATCCAGTGGGTCACAAGTTCTTATTCTTTGCTTGATTTCTGCTGCCTGTCAATAGCTGAGGGGGAAGCACAGTCTTTCATTTACAGACTAGTAGACTGTGCGTAGAACAGTGAAACATCGTTGTGTTATGCCAAAGGCAACAATTATTGCGATGTCAGGACATAGATACTGTCTGGATCACACATTTAATATTCTACTTGTCCACTCATATATAGTTATGAGAGAGTGAAAAAGACCAAGAGGAATGAATGATGTTTGGTTTCAAGTAAGCTGCAGAGCAAAATGTATGCCAGAATGTAGCTTAAACTGATTTTAAATGTATTCTTTTTACCTGCCAGTCTTCTGTTTCAAAAGTGCTTTGAATGCATTGTATTTTTAAATTGGATGTTTCCCACTTTTATACTCCTGGCAGGGAGAATCACCACTTGATCTGGCAAAACAGAGGAAAAACGTTTGGATGATCAATCACCTACAGGAAGCAAGACAGGCAAAGGGATATGACAGTCCATCCTTTCTGAGAAAACTAAAAGCTGATAAGGTAAGAAGTAGGATAACATTTCTGTAAATCAATATTACTGCTGCCGTTGGTTTGGGAGTGTGTGTGTTTGTTTAAAGTAAGCAGTTCAGTACTGTGGTTTCCCCATATTTCAGTTTTAGGAAACATCTTTTTGTTATGACAAAAGTAATTGCAAAGGTTAAAAAAAAAAAAAACAAACCTCTGTTCAAGGCAGGAGGAAAGAAAACCTCCACAGTTACCTTTAGTTTTTGTGCTAACTAAACGTTAGGAAAGTACCAAATGGTCTGGTATGGTTGGGGATAGCCAAGATTTTCACAAAGCTGACTCTCAAGTGTCTACAGAAAGAAGCATTTTAGATATCCTGAACTCTGATCTCCTCTCTAGTTATATAGTGCTTTGTGTTGAATGAAAGAAGCAGTCAGTCTTGACAGTATAATGTAATATATGAATCTGTAATGTGGAGGCCTTTTTCTTCTCAGGTTATTATTTAATACTGCAGACAGGAGGAGGCAAGAAATGAGGGTACAAAGGGTAACAGTGCTCTAGCACGAAGAGCTGTCTACCTGCCTATAGTTTGATAGCTTATATAGAGTTAATATTTTCTTACCAGGCAGAGTGTTGTGCTGGATATAAAGTATTGTTATCACTGATTTGTTACAACTTCTTGATTTAAAGATACGTGGCATCTTGATGATTAAAGCACTGGCTACAGCTTGTGCTTTAGCCCTGTGGTAATATGATAATGTGATTTGTGTATTGCATTGTGTGTACATGTGCGTTGTGACTATGCTTTGAATATCTGGAAAGAGTTCAGTGCCTTCGTCAGGAATTGTACCCACTTGGTATAAGACAAAAAAGGTCCTATCTTCTTTCATAGATGCTTCAGTATGACTTTATTGCTTACATTACTGCAGTATTTAAAGTTCACTGAGATCACTGTGTGCTGTGTAGTAGTTTATACAGTCTGACAGATTCTTAAAAAAGAGATGCTCTTGCCTTTATTCTGGATTAACAGCAAAGTCTCTAGAAGGCAGTTCTAAATAAGTGGAATTACTGATTTGTTATAAAATTCTAGGAAGATTTTTTTTTCTTGCACATTTATTAGAGATATGTAAATACAGGAAATGAGAAAATGATTCCTCCCCTTACATCAAGCTTCCTGAAAATTTATTTAAGTTTTTGTGACAATCCTATTTATTATAGAATATTCTTATACCATCTGTTCCTGAAAATAGTTACTTACTGATGTTTGTTTCTATATAGGAATTCCGTCAGAAGGTGATGCTGGGAACTCCTTTCCTAGTTATTTGGCTGGTTGGGTTTATAGCAGACCTAGACATTGATTCTTGGCTCATTAAAGGGCTGATGTATGGTGGCGTTTGGGCTATGGTGCAGTTTCTTTCAAAGTAAGTGTTTTACCAGGACACTGTCTGTTTAGTGTGCACACACAAATTGTTTTGCTGGTATCTTTGTTGGATAAACAACCTTAAATTTCTATTTTTTGTGTGTTTTTTCAATATGCAACATTGATTATTTTTTTTTTTTGGAATTTTTTTTATTACTATTTCTGGGCAAGATCTTGAGCGACTTTGAGCTCTTGTAATGCTCTTTTGTCTTGCAAATAGCCATGGAATTACCCTGGTTGAATACTACTGAGCTAGTAGAAACTAACAGCAGAACAGAAATTCAGTCATTATCCAGAGGAGGGTGCTGAATGTCTGTCTACAAAGAGTTATCAGCATGAATTTTGCAGAAAACAGCCAAAGGAAAAGTTACTAGAAAAGAATAGAAAAAAAGATATGTGCAAGCATGCTATTAAAAACTATTTTTTTAGAATTTAAATACCCAAAGGCGTCTAAAGAGATTTGTAGAGAGAAATGAAGTTAGAGTCAGATTTTGTAGCTTCTGTTGTTGTGGAAAGGGGTGACTAAAGAAGAAGGCTGTTTTCTAATGATGTTTTTAATTTGTTACCTGATCATAAAGAATTTTAGTTGTGTTTGTGATTACTTTAATGGACCTGTGTATACACATGCACACACATACACATGCAGGCATGCTCCAGTGGATTTTCAAGATCCGTAGACTGCTTCACCTATCCTTTGCTCTTAGTTATCATGTGTAGAAGAACTTACTGTATCTTCATGCTTACAAGCTTTTCTGGTATTGAATGTTGTGTTTATTAGAACCACTTGCTTCTCCTTCCTTTCTGCTTAAAGAGGAGAAGAAAATATATCTGTTCCTTAAATGGAATTCATAGAATTTTAGTGAACTTAATAGACCAGGAGGGAGATGGGGGATCATCAAGCTTTTGCCTCTGCAGGATCTTGGAGATGATCTTTTCAGTCTTTTTGTCATCTCTGAGGCTGTGCAATTTGCTCACCTCCTCCCACAAATAATTTATTTGGCAATGCAAATCCTCAACCACACCTCCTGCAGGAAGCAAGGATAAGATTTCTTCAAGTTTCTCAAGACCTATGTTTTGTCACGTTTTATATTTTTGACCTACCTGACACGTATTCAGGATTAACATTCTTACTTTCTCTTATCCTTTGTTTAATGTTTAGTATAAATACTTTTTGAAGTGTTTTTCACAAAGTCCAGGTTTGATTGAAGCTTTTGCTATTATTCTAGTAGCATTTCCTTTCCCTGTTGAATTTTAGCTAATCTGCTTAGCTGTATTTTCCTCCCTACTTCTTTCACACACACAAAAAAGGCACAGAAATTGCTAACTCCTATGTCCCCAGATGTATATTCACTTACTACTCACTGTCTTAGCTCATCTTCCTTACAGAATTTTCTCAAAAGACCTAAGAAACCTCCATTAGAGACAAGACAGTTACTGCAAGGGAGTAAAGGATTGAAATGGAAACTACTCTGTGCACTCATTTATCTGTGGCAGCCCTGAGGGCACCACCAGGACAAAAATTAAAATGTGTCAATGTAAGGATGTTTAGGCAGATGATGGAAGAAGTTTTATGTCAAGGAGTTTAGCAGTTTATAGCCTAACTTTTTATATACTTAGCAATTTTTTCTTCGAGTGTGGAGTAACCTAGTCACTCACTTAATTTGTCTCAGCTATATTCAACTTTATTCGGGATAGTCTTTAAAATGCAAGAGTATAAGAAGGTGAAAATCATTCTAATGGCTTTTTTTTTTTTTTTAATTAAAGTAGCAGCATTCTGTCTTAGAACTTGGCAAGTCTAGTGGTACGGGGAATGAATTAATCTGGGGTTTTTTTGTACTTTCTTTTGGCAACTGTAACAGAAGCAAAAGATTCAAGAATCTGAACTATTTCAAGTATGTAGGCTGATAACACCAAGGTCTCTTAAACTTGTTTTCTTAATGAAGTAATTTTAACATGTAATTTTCATTGTACGGGTTTCCAAAATATCTTTAGCCCTGAAATCTCATAAGTAAATGTAGTTTGCAACCACTATCCGTGTAGGATAGGAATTTCACAGGTTTCTAACTGCTTTCACAGTGTAGTTTTATCATGAGTATTTACTCATTCTACCTTTCTTGTCCAGTTCTTGACATTCACTTCAAAAGTAAATGTATAAATTCTAATTGAATAACTTTCAGTCATGACCCTTCATCTGGACAGGTTGAAAATGGGAATTTCTCACGAACTTTGAAGGTAAAAGTGAATAAGATGTTTTTATGACGTATTTTGCAGTATCCCATGTAGTATGCATTTTGATGTGTTTTTCAGAAGCAGTAGTTGAGGATTTACATTTTATAAGTCAAAACTTATCATGTGACATTGCTCCTACTTTACAGGTCATTCTTTGATCACTCCATGCACAGTGCACTGCCTCTTGGAATATACTTGGCAACAAAATTCTGGATGTATGTGACGTGGTTCTTCTGGTTTTGGAATGATATCCTTTTTTGTGTACAGTAATAAGTAGTATTTTTTCATGTTAGTAGTATGAGGTAATATCTAGATATATCCTACACATAAGAGTAAGTAAACTAATTAATTTTTTAAATGGCTATCTCCATTAAACATTGATTTCTGTATTGATGGTAATTATTTTATCACTTTAAAAATGTGCACACTATTGCTTTGCTTCAGTAAATGAAAGATTTTCCTCAAAATTGGCTTACAGTAGTCTGCAAAATTTCCTGTGCTTTACCAGTTTCTTAAGTGGGAGAAATGTAAGCAACTCTATAAAATATGCTCTGGCTGTAAAGTGACAAGGTGTAATTGACTGCATTTTTAGACACTGCTTTTTTGAAAAGCGGTAGGTAATTTCATGGAATGTATCAATTCCTGTGGAATTGGCTTTATAGTTAGTTCTTCCTAAAGATTTTACAAATTCCATTTCATACAAACTTTAGATACATTTGATAACTGTATTTTTAGTTTTTGAAGATGTATGTAGTAACAATGCTAGATTGTAGAGATTCAGCATATGCCCATCTTTTTATGTTTTTCACTGCCTAGATATGAACTTTTCGTATTCAGAGGGGTAGAAATTGATTCAGAGTTCACTGAAGAATGTCAGTTACCCACCTTAAGGAAATAGATTCAAGTTTTTAAACAACTTTCTTGGGTACCCAAGAAAACAAAATAGGGTTTTAATGTTTTATTAAATGTTTAATACGGTTCTTACAGTTGTCAATAGTTGAAGTGAAATTAATATTTATGATGGAAGTTGGCTTGACTTTTCTAGAAACTGTTTTTCTTTTCATCCTCAAAGGAATTACCATGAAATAGGATAGTAGCAATGTAACCCTTTTATCATCTTGTTAATATGTTCTCCAACCTTAGCTAAATGAAGCCTCACATTTTTGGGTTGAGAACAGAGAGGAGACCTTGCTTCCATGCTGCCTTTGGCTTCCATGCTGACAGTGTTTGCAAAGGTGCTGCTGTGAGTAAGAACAGCCCCATGGGACTGGAGATTACTGCTATTTCACATTTAAAAAACCTAAAAATGAAAATCTAGTAGCTATTAAGTAAAAAAAAGAAAAATATCTATCCATATTAACATGAGTATGTCTTGAAGTAGTTATTTAGAAATGCTCATCCTACTACCAGTCTCTCTGTCTGGCCTGATTTTTTGTGGGTATACTCAATGCAATTTACTGCTAACTGCAGAAGGAGGAAAGCAAGTACCAAATTAATACGAAAAACATTTTTAAAACCAGTAAAAAGGAGGTATACTTTTCCAGTTTTTGTGGAATGGAGTAGAACTGTCTAAATCTGTCATGCCTCTAGATTGAAGTTGCTTTTCCTATTCTTTTTGTTAAGAAAATCTGATTTTTGGCAAATAGTAAAAGAAGTTTCTGAGGCAGTTACAGTAACTATACCACCTCACTTCAGAATCTCAGCTCTCCATACCTTGTAGGTTTTCTTCAGAAACTCATGTTTGCTAGTGCTGCTACATATTTTGGGTTGCAGACGTTGAGCTACTGTGAAATGCTTTCTTGTGGTAACACTAACAGCAGCTTGAACCAAATCTAAGAATGTGTGCAACTTTAAATCAAAGTCCTTGACCGTATTAAAATGGCTGCACAGCCAACACAACTTGATGATGGCCTCTATCTTGATGTAGAAAGCTGTCCCTTAAGGCTGGCAAATTGTGCAATTTTTATTCTGAAACTTATATTTTCTTCATATTTGTACCAACTTGCTTATAGTTTTATTTCTGTTAGCTGTTCTGATTAATGCAACTTGAAGTTTGGGGTTTTTTTTGTCACAGAATAATGTTTGTTGTCCACTAGAATTAGTAACTATAGACGATGAGTTACCCTAATAAAGTCTGACATCATAATGTCAATAAAACACTGTGCTGCTTCTGTAATTTAAGGTAGGTGATTCAAAACCTTTGCAACATTTTTTGTACACAGAAGTAGTAGTCTAAAAACTTCAGTTACTAATTGCTTTCATTAGAGCTGACACAATTCTCTGACAAGCAGTTTGAGACACTTAATGCTTGAGGCCATCTTCCATTAATTGGTGATTTTTAATTGGAAGTCTTTGTAACAAGATTCCAAATTCATTCTTCTTCTTCTGGAAAATTGCCCTGTAGCTTTATTGGAAAAAAGAAATTGCATGCCTGCTCTATTTTTATAGCATGAGGCACAGCATTGTGGTTGGAGAAAGGATTCTTGTATTTTTACAGCTTTATATGATTACTTGCAGCAGACCAGCGTGCTACTTTATACTATGTAGTGTTCAAGTGATAAAACCTGTCCCAGTAGTTTTCACAAATTCTGACCATCTTTTGCTCAGGAAAAAAGTTTCTAACCTATAACAACTATCACAAATTACCTTGCTGGAACTTTATATTATATATAATATAAAGGTCTTCATTGCTGCAAGTGTTACTTCAATATTCAGGTGTTTGGTAAGAATTTTCTTGTAGATATGTTGAAGGCTGTAGAAGGTGTCTGGGAGATCATCTGGTCTCCTGGGTTTAGTCCTAATGAGACAGAAAAGGGCAGTCGAAACAATGTATCATAAAAACCAAACAAAACCAAGGATTAGCATCACATATCCTTGAATTTCAGGGTGGTGACATGAAAAATAAGGCTATAAATTCTAACGCTTAATGATGTGTCTTCTAAAAGACCAATCTTGAAAGTAAATTCAAACAGTTTAGATGAATTAGTGTACTGAATTTTTGTAAATGTTTCCATTCTACTGGATTTTTCTCAGCAGCTTCGGAGTCTGGTATATTTGTTAAAATAGAAATCCTATTCTTGCTGGGGTTGAGGAAGTTATGATCTGTGTATTTATGGACATATGATTCTATGGACCTATGCTTCCCTGCCACTGTTTTGCTGCTTCCCTTTAACTGTATTTTGCCCGTAACAAAGGATGGTTATGGCTTGCTCTGTTAGTGTATCTTCTTCTGTTTGCAGAGTAGGGGGGAAATACCCTCAAAAATCCTACTCACTAAATCACTATATTCTAATTTAGTTTTATTTTTAAAGGAAAAGAAGGGTTTTAAAATACACTTTTAATAATATGAGACTAGAATTTCACATTTCATTCTTTTTCATTAGCATTTATAGGTAGAACATTCTCTTGTGTCCTGTAAAAGTTCAGGGCACGTGTACCAAGTTCATATCTCAGTTGTTCACACAGTCTTTTCAGTTCCAGCTGAACAAATAGTGCTGGTTATGTCAGAAGGTTCTTATACTGCTCTGTTTTTCTAAGATGTCAGGGTTTGCTGTAACCCAAAATATTCACAGTGTTATTTTTGGTTCTACCACTTCCATTTGGTGCAAATGGGAGTGTACAGTTTTCATTAATTAAGCTTTTTTGGTATAGTATACTATTTGCAGTGCTGAAATAATGAGATGATAGAAGCCAATTTATCATTTTTAGAATAATTTATCATTGAGTATTGATTTATTTCAAATATACTTTGTGTATTGATGAGGTTTAGGTGAAAGAAAACAAACACTGCACACTTTCTCAATTGGGTCATTTTAAAAGGTGGGTGTAAGAGAATTCATGATGATTTTCATGCTTTCACAAGGCTTTTACAATAGCATAGTGTTTTAAAAACTGTAACAAGCTAATTGGTACAGTTAAGCAGTTAAAAAACCCGATTCACATTACCAAAATTAGCTTCAGGAAAACGGCAAAGCAGCGTGTATCCAGAGGTTCTGTTCCCATGTCTAAATACTTTTTCTGAATTTTAAAAAAAAAAAAATCTGGGGTGGGGGAGATGACAGTGAATGAATTTTTTTTGCAAGCTAAGGGATTTTTTTTTATGTTAGATAGAAGGTGGAGGTAGAGAGCTTTTACAGAGCTTCAGCTGATTAAAAATGGATGGATTTTGTCTAATAAATGGCTAATCAAATAAGGCTTCTTGCATAGCCATCTGCTGTTATCTACCTGGGCTCTTGGATCCAGATGTACAGCTTTTCAGAATTGGCAGCTTCATTAGCACATAATGCTCTCTGACCGCTTACACTAGCTTCAGATTCTTCTCTTTAGGAAAAAAGGATTTCATTACTGGATTTGCAGTTAGTGGAAGGGAACATCTTGGTGTATAATGTGCATTTTGGCTTGGTTTCAGGCTCTTGGGTGACGTCTATCTGTGATGGCAGGAAGCTGCATGTGTTTGGGCCCTTCTAAATAGGCTGCAGTTCAGGATGAAAAATTAGCTCAGTACGTGTTTACCTCAATTATGGGTTGTGGGGTGCTTGTTGTGATTTAAGTTTCATTTTAATTAGATGGTATTTTTGGTTCCAAGTGGTTTCCTGGAATAATTTTCAGCCTGTTGTACTTGTTCTAATAATTAAAAGATATTGATTAGGACTAAAGGAAATGTTTCATGGGTGTTTCTGCTTTGTCTCTCATAATGAAAACTGGGGAAACCTCATAAAAGACAGCAAATAGGTGACAGGGCAGAAGGTGAATGCCTGCTATATCATGTATTTTGCAGCCTTTAATAATACGGTAATGTATTTTTCCTTGAGTAGTTAGTTAGGACAAAAGGAAGGAGGTTAGGACAAAAGAGAGCATTGCTCTCTGGAGAACCGATTCCCTACTTTGTAGGCAAACCTACAGGGGTTTCTTGCGTATGGAGACTCTTAAGAGTTGCTCAAAGTTGCTAAAATCTCTTTGGAAGTAAACTTAGAGGGGAGTTCAACATAATTATAGATACCTCTAGCATGGACATCCATATCTAAGTTAGTTGTTTAAGCTCTCTGCGTAGCCACTGGAGAAAAATAGCCATTTGTAGGGCACTGCTTCTCTGACTTAGTTTAAATATCTCGATATTGAAGATAGATTGGATGTAGCTTTTTTCCTTTCTGTTATGTATGAAGGCATGCTGGGTAGTTTAAGGTAGGTGAGATGAATCCTACAGTTGGAGTTGTTTATGTACATCAGATGCCAGAATCCTGGAGAAGAAATTCTGACTTTCCTTTCGCCTTCAAAGTCTGGTTTGTTTTCATCCCTTCTCCCCAGTTTTGCTTAAAACTTAGGAGAAATGGGTTTTTGAAGATAGTAATGAAAAATACTGCTGACTTTGTCTTTCTCCATTTACATAGTTACTGCTCAGCTATACTTCACTCTACTTTCTCATGTAGTCTCACGACGTCTCCCATCCTCAGCACAGATGTACGTTATCTGCCACCATTTACACTGTCAGCCTTGCACTCATCCGACACCACTGTGATAAAAGGAAAGGCAAAACTTAGACTCTGTGGGGAGTCTCTTATTCTCTCTCTGTATTTTGTGGAGTAAAATGAGGGAAGGGTAAGCTCAGAAAAATTCTGCAAACTGAATTCTTACTCGTGTGGCTTCTTTATCACACAGGTTGTCTAAATTTTATTCAGTAAAAAACCAATTCCAAAACTCTAAAGTTAGAAAAACCCTTCTACTGGATAGAAAATAAATTGTCTTCCCCCTATCTTCTTTAACAGTCTAGACATGATGTATAGTATTTAGGAATGGGTCATATAATATTTTTCACTTGTACCTTTATTGTTTCTAACAGATGTCTGATTAAGGTATTTTTAATAAAAAAACAGTTTTCACTGTTGTCGCAAAAACCCCAGTGATACTTTTAGTATTCTAAAGAAAATGTAGTCTCTCTTTAACTGTATGAATAAGTTGAACCAGCTTATTCGTGGCAGCAGGTAATTTTAGAAGGAAAATAGGAAGAAATTAGATTCTATAAAAAAGGCAGAGCTTTTCATCTGTAATGTATCAAATAGAATTGTGAGTGTGTAGTCTATAGCATGGCTGGTGTTTTTTTTCCCCCCTGTTATAAACTTGCTGGAAACAGATTGTTAGAGGAAAGATTAATTAGCCTTTAGTGAGCCAATACTAACTTTCTACTAAATAAGGTACATGATTAAAATTTTAACCTAACTTGCTAATATTTTTTTATTAGAAATTCACAGCGAATTCCTCTCCCCAACAAAAGGAAAACAAAAGTTATTTGGGATATGCTTCACATGAACAATGAGACTTTGTTAGCATTTGAGAAGTCAAAAAGAGCCCTTCATTCATATTTCAGGGTTTCTTCATGTCACAAGAGCAGTGTAGAAGGATTTGAGAGACTTACTTCTATTCTATAGAAATTCTGTTTTTTTCATTTTATATTTGCTTGTATTATACCATGTAGATTTGTCAATGGTTTATGTAATTGTTTTCTTAATATTGCTTAATGCCTTTGATAAACATTTTTTCCAAAGGAGTCAAAGAGAATAGAATATACTTGTAGAGGTATAGTAGAATATATTTGAGCATCTGTTGTAACTTCAAAATGCGATGTTTTCAAAGCGTGCAAAAAATGGGATTTTGTTGTTGTCTTTAAAGCATTATATACCAATTCAGTGCAGGTTGTCACTTAATGCTTGTTTTTAAGTCTTATGTGCTGGGCTTTGTAACGCAAACACACAATATATTAAACTTTAATTACAGTAGAAGTTCTAATGACTACTGAAGTAATCTAAGTCACTCAGAACATAGTGTAGTTTGGGTGTGCAGTGACTTGTGCCTGAGTAATGAGTGTCTTTCTTGCCTGGATAAGGCTGTAGAGGTTTCTGCCACCACAACTTTGTCAAATAAGGCATCTCCTTGCAGTTAGGAACGATGGCTGACAGGTAGTCAGGTTGGCCAGGTCTTGTGTAGGTTTATCAGCGTAAATAATTTTCTACCTTTTGTGGAAGAGGCATGTCTGAAGTATTTGGTTTTTCAACACTATGGCTAAGAAATTCTGTGAAGAAATGTCAAGTGGTGTAAGACTAGGAGTGTTACATGGCAAGTCATTCAACACAAGAAATACATTTCAAAACTAATGGTTATTTTCTGTCTTTATATGGTAATTGATTTTAATAAACACTTCCAGAGAATATTAAATCCTGTGGTTTTGTAAGAATTAGATGTATTGGTATGTTAAAAATAACTTTCATTGATGTCAAATATGGGTATCCCCTTATAATAGGACCAGGTTACAGACAGTACCTTTCTTGGAGATAAGTGGTGTTGGGATGTGATTGCCATGCAACAGTGGTCATTGCAGCACACTTCCTTCTATGGCTAGAAACAGTCCTTTCTGTGATCCAACGGGAATGTCAAGCCACTGAAGACATAGGCAGCCAAATGACTTATAAATAGAGCTCTGAAATGTTTATTGTGGAAACAGGAAATACTTTTAAGAAGATAAATTTCATGGAATTTAATTTATTTTAAAGGGAAAATATTACAAAAACTGAACTATCGTTATTCATTCTTTAGAAGGGTAAGTGCTTTAGAAATGCCTCATGGAGAACAGCGTTTTTAAAAGTAAGTTTTCCAGTTTTTGAGCAACAGAAAATAGTGAGTACCAAGCTAGTTCTTACAGCAGCGGTGAATTTTGTTAATTCGGAAGACAGTGACTCGAGGGCATTCATAAAATTTAAATGTCTTTAAATTATGTTTCAGAATTACCAGTGGGTGTTTTCAAGAGGAAATTTGGTTTTAAACTTTGGATTCCTTGACTTCAAACACATCTCAATTTTTTCTTTATACATCTTCCATTCCTCGCTAATAGCGTTGCACTTTTCTACAATTTTGGAAAATCCTGGAAGTCTGATCCAGGAATCATCAAAGCTACGGAAGAACAAAAGAAAAAGGTAAAGCCATGAGATATGTCAAACTTGATCTTCAGCAGCCTGACACCAGTTGGTCAGAGTAGTTTACTGTTCAGTACGTGAAGTTTCAATGAATCATTGTATAACAAAAAGTCTAAAATGTTGAAAAGTTTTCCTTTCACTTGTCATCCAGGTTTCTTTTTTTACATTTGGAATGTATGTGCAAGTGCTTACTGGTCCAAAGTTACTTTTAGGTCATTTTGAGTAACAAAATTGCAACTTTGATTTTCAAGATAAAAAAGTTTAAAAAGCAGTTGGGTGAAAATGAAGATGTGAAATTTCAGAGTTTTGCCTTACTGAAACAAGTGACCCATTATGGGATAAGTATTAGTTAATTTGATTCTAAAAAAATTTCCAGACTTTAAAGCACCTCTAGTTTTCCTTAACTTTGTGTCTAAAAGCCTTTGACTAAGGATAAAAATAACCAAAACCCCAGGCAGTCTGGGATTGGGATGGTTTGGTTTTTTTTCTTTTGATTTAAATATTAGAGAAAATATGGATGATCTAATGATATCTTTCTAAGGCTTTCTAACACTATTGCTAGCATTTCTAATGTTTTTTTGTTGAAGTACACTGTCCTCAGCAGCCAACTCAGCACTGAATATTGCAAAATCACACAAGCAGCAGAAACATTTTGTTTGTTTCGTTTTTGGGCAAGTTTCCTAGAAGCTTACATCCCACCAAAAGTGAGTTTTGTGCTTCTACTTCATGCTCATTTGTGAATCCACACCTGTGTGGATTGAAATCTGATGCTTGGTATTACAGCTTCATGTAGCGATAAACAGATAATAGCCTTTAAAAGATGGTTGTGATAGCTTAAGTGATTTTTGTTTTCTCCGATAGCTTATTACTGAGTTGATAGTGTGCAGATTTACTTTTGCAAATTCCCTTTCTGTTACTGCCAGTTTGCCAAAGGAAGTTCCAGACTAAATTCTCTTCCTTCAACTGGACTAAATTAAATAGAAGAGTCAGCAACTGTACTTTGGTTTGGATTCAGCCAATTGCACAAATATGCAATTCGTTTGATCTACTTGCTTAAGTAGTTAAGTGTGGTTACAAATGCCTTGCTGAACTGGATAGGAATTGTAAAATGCAACTACTTCAGTCAGATACATATGGCTATGAATGTTTTGGTTGTCTTACCTTGCAGCTAACCAAACTGAAATGATCTGTTATCAGGGGCATAAACCACGGTAGAGTGCGTGTCTCACCTTTGTGCAGTGTACTGCTTTCTCACGGTTTTGTAATTTGTCTCCAAATGTTTTATCTTGAGTTAGCCTTTAGCTTTGGAGTAAGCAACCAAAAATGTTCTTTTAATTCCAGATGACCAAGTTAAGTATGTTTGATAATACGTAGTAAGCAACAATTTCAGATGTTTATTCTTCCAGTATGTCATGCCCTTCCTTCTGTGTTACAAAATAACCCGTCACTCTTAAAATAAGTAAATAAATAGTAAATAAACAATTTCAAAATTTCAAAATCAAATATTAGTAGTTCAAAAGCACAGAAAGTAGACCCAATATTTACAGACCACAAAAATGTGACTCTAACTTGAGTAGTCCTGGGACTCTGGGCTGTAATCTCTAAGGAGACTTATATTTAAGTGGTTTATCTGCTCTTGTTCATTTCTGTTCTCCTAAGCTTTGGGGTCTTGCTTGTGGACAGTAATGAACTCCAGTGCTGAGCATTGCAACATGTACGTTCCTTTGTGCATCCTTTCATTAGTCTGTAATGTAGTGTATGCTCCCACTGAAATTGTCCAAAATAATATTAAGGTATCAAAAACTACATCAACAGCATTGAAATCATGGTAGATACGTCTTGTTGGGTTTTTCCTTTCTGTTCACAAGTTATTCTTGTGAAGGAGGCTCTTGAATTTCAAGTCCTGTAGTGGGAAATGTTGTTAGAGCAGTGAGGGATGATGGGGGGGATGAGAAAGAGATTTAGAGTACTGAAGTTGGCAAAGTGCAAGAGGGACATGGAAGGGCTTGTGAATGGCAGTGGTTGGTTGGAGAGGGGATCTCAAGGGTTGCAGTGGTGGAGGCAAGAATACTGAGCCAATAGCAGATGGAAATACAACAAGCGAGGAGAAAAATAGTCCAAGTTTCAGAGCTTAGAAGTGTTAGAAAACTGTAAAGATTGTTCCTCATATACCTGAGATCAGCAGGGAAAGCATTACGGCACTGATTTACCCCCAGGCTGTTGACTGTAGCTTTTACTGGTTACTTTGAGGAAATTTCCATAGATGTTTCCTAACCAGTTATTAAGTGTAGTATTTTGGAGGAAAACTTCTGCGACTTCAGTCAAGATACCCACCTTAGCAGTCATCATCTAATTAAGGAAGTTGTGTTTATATTGCTATGGTGAGAAAATAGTTGTAGGGACTATTTTATTGCTTCTGCAGTTAGAAACCACTTTGATGCGTAAGGTATACGTGGTTTGAAAGGGAACAGTAGATTAATCTATTTGCCATTAGGCCATTTATGCTGAGCGAATTCCTTCAGGTTCAAGGAGGACTATTCTGGCAAAAGATGTTTCCAGGATGCTTTCCATATGTTGCAAATGTCATTTAAGTCTCATGAGGCACAGATTTCATCTGCTGAATTTTAAAACTTGATGAAACCATTTGACAGAATACTAGGTTCCTTCTATTCCAGTGATGAAGTGAGTACTGAAGGAGCGTACAAAATAAAAAAGCTATCATTTGGCGAGAAGGTATAGATGTGCTTTAACTCGTACCTACTTCTGTGTATCACTTGGCCCGAAAGTATAGCATTACCTGTAAGAGGAGTTTTGGTTTGTGTTCTCTGTTTTCTTTCTTGAAGCTTCAACATCTGAGGAAAGAGGCGAGTATAGATGTAAACGTTGTGATGGGATACCTCTGGAAAGAAAGTCTGGTTTTTAGACTGGCTGATCCTGCTAGCTAGTTTTATTTGTCTTCCTGTTTAGAAATTCAGCTGCATTATTTTAAGAAGTTTAATAGCAGGTTAGTCAAACTGGTGCTAATCACTGTGTGGATGTATCAAAATTAACATAAGCTTGCTTTTCCTCTAATTAAAACTAGATAGAGTAGGAATAAGTATAAGATAGAATTAATTTAGAAGGAAATGTACATATTGGTTTAACAAAGTACATTTAAAATCAGTTTCAGCTGAATTTAAGTTGTTCCTGTGTGTAGAAGGTACATGAAATGAATAAGAGTTCACAACCCTGGATCTGAGAAGAAGCTATTACAATGGTTGTCAGCATCTGTTTATTTGCTAAATTCTAATTTCTTTTTTTTTTTTCTTTTCTCTTTTTAATTCTGCAGACGATAGTAGAACTTGCAGAGACAGGAAGTCTGGACCTCAGTATATTCTGCAGTACCTGCTTGGTAGTGTATTGTTGAATCAATTGCAGCACTGATTTTTATTTTTATTTAATGCTAGGCAAAATCAGATGTTCCTATACTTAACACATTTTTGGCCTTAATAATGCAATTTCAAGGGCAGGATTTATTTGTAATCTTTAATTTAAACAGTGTTTTCAATAAATAACATATCTGTACACAAAAACCCCCTGCAACAATAAGAGGAAAAAAGTGATCACTGTGGAAATAACTTGCCAGATGTATAGATGGTTGGCTATACATCTAACAGGTTATGAAAACCACAGGTGACATTCCACCACCTCTAATTCACAGTAAAATTAAGTGGTGCTTCTAAGTAAAGTGTTTTTTTTTCCAAAAATCAAGTGGATTTCTCAGTTTGGCTGTAATTGGGAGGGGGGAAAAAAAAATCTTAATTTTTGTAAAGCTTGCCAAATTGTGAGCAAATACTTTTCTTGGATTGGTTAATACGTAGGTTCACCACAGAAAGTTTAAAAGGAAATAACTGCTTAAGGAAAAAGAAAAGTAACCATAGTAAATGTAATGCATTTGTTTTTTAGAAAATTAGCTAGTAAATATAAAATTATAAAGGTTATCAGTGTTATACTATAATGGTCTGACCGGTATAGGACTTGAATGAAAATATTCCCAAAATTGAATCTGGAAAATTATGTACAAATATGGCACCTTAAAAATTATGTGTGTATATACATGTATATCTCAGAACACTTATTATCAGTTCTTTTTTTATTGCCGTTTTATATTTCTTTCAAAACATAACCTTTTAAAAAAAATTGGCAGGAGTAATTTAGCATTTTAAGTTCCACCGAGTTCCCCTTCTTGAGTCGTATTCCTGTCTTTAGAAAATAAGCTGGAAGAGTTTATGTTAGAGCTCAGTTATGAATGATACTGACAGAACCGTGGAACTCCAACTCTGTATTTTCATTGTTAAAAAGCTGAAGTGAAACTGGTTGCTATATAAAGCTCAATAGCTGGAGGGGATAGGAGAAATTTGTGTGGGGAAAAAAAGTCCTTTATATATAGCAAACGCGTGAAAATCATTTCAGTGAGGTGGTATAGATGTTTGTGTTAAATAGTGTATAGATTAAGCTTAATAGCTAAGATTGCTTTAAAATTAGAATAAAGTTTTAAGTTTTCTAAGGGGTTAACAATAGAAAAATCAATTTATGTTTAAATTGGGGGGGGGGGGTGTGCTTTTATGACAACGACGGGGG
>NW_009260774.1:3495589-3520323 GCF_000687185.1 Egretta garzetta
ATAGAAACGTCAGGGGTTTTAGCTGTTCTAAACAAATGTTAATAACCATTACAGATACGGAAGCCAGTGAGGTCCAAACACTGTGGTGTATGCAATCGATGTATAGCGAAGTTTGATCACCACTGCCCGTGGGTGGGCAACTGTGTAGGTGAGTAATCTGCTAAAACACAATGTTGTCTTAACAGATAAAGAAGGGAAAATCTGCCCCGGGTGGTGGTGTTCAGGGTTTTGCCTGTACTCATTTCACAGTGAAAGTGACTTGGCTTCTGCCAAAGTCTGAGAAATACTGTTGAGGACTTCTAGTAGAAGGAAAAACATTTTCAATGTTGAGCTTTATTTTTTTTTCTACATGCTATTCTCTGCGTTATTCTCATTTGTATTGTCTGTTATATACTCATCCTCAAAATTGTTCTGTGTCTATTTCAGTTTTCTATCTGTATATTTTTATTAACACAAACTCTGGTAATTAAAAGATGCAAAGCTTAACTGCTTTTTAATGTTAGCAGAAAAGGCATGTACCGATTCCACAACTGGCTGTTACCCTTTACATAAGATAAAAATTTTCATCTTTACCAGTAATTTTCAGTGATTTAATGGGAAAGTATACGTATTCAAAAATACCATGATTGTAGCAGTTAGATACAGAATGATTTCCTATTGAGGTATTCTCTTTTTGATCCCCCAGGTAGTCATTTATTCTCCCCAGTCTTGATGAAAGGAGCGGATATAGAACAGGAATAAAGTCTCTAAATGCTACTATTCCCTGTCATGCTCTTTGAGAAACTTACTTGAAAGCCATTATTATGCAGGGAGCACTGAAGACTTCACAGCTAGGAAATGAGTGCAGCTTGCTTCACTGGTTTATTTTTTTAGGACACAAGCAGAAGTAACTTTAATCTTGGGGAGGAATTAGGACCTGGGTTCATCGACAGCTGACAGCCAATAAATGCTTCATTGTAGTCCTTCCAAATATATATAATAATGAATAGTCACAGCAGTTTGGTCTTAGAATCAAGAGTAAAATAGTCAATGCTGGCATTGAATTGTAATAGAACATCACTAAAATCTCATTGAGATGGACTTCTATCACTCCCATCTATTTTATAGTTCCTACTGATGTTACTACCTGAGCTACTTCTGATTTATATTTTAGATGTTTTACGATGACAAACTAAGAAATTTTTAATTAAAACAGGCAGGGGGGCATGGGCTCAGATTTTTGTGAGTGTGAAGTGGACAATTTGTTTTGCAAGAGTGCTGAGGAGTACTTGTCAATGCGACAGAAAGATCCAGTATTTTAATCAGTAACTGGAAAAGTCTGAAAAACAGATGGGGGAGGAAGGAGCTTATTTTGTGTGTAATAAGGGAGTATGTGAGTAACGGGATTAAGTTCAGTGGAGGAAATGGTTTTTAAAAAACAATGGTGATGGGAAAGCAGAATCCTCCTACTAATGGTCTTGTACAGATTGGGATAACTGGAGGTAAAAGTAAACATTAGGGCGCTTGAAAGTAGGCTGGGAAAAAAGCATTAGAAATCAGACTGTGGAACAGCCCTGAACTGGAGGGAGTGGTGGCCTAAATGACCTTATACGGCTTTTCTGGCGCTCTCAGATCGGTACGTGGGGACTCTGAGCGTAGGATTACAAACCAGAATCCATTCTTAAAACAGCATTCATGGTATGTTTGCCAAAAAGGGAAACATGAATCATGCCTTTCTGGAAAGGTGGAATTTGGAAATGTTTTATGTAGTCTTCCTTTGAATGTGTTAGAAGGATAAGAATTTTACTAAAGATAGGACTGAGAAATATTTCAAGAGTGTGTACATACACTTTAAAATAAATCCTTTGGGGATAAGACTTGCCACATAAAGAGATTGAGAGAGGATATTTTTACCACTCTGAAGAGGTTGACAAAAAGTACAGACTATTTGAAGAATAAATAAATTGGCAATTGGGATGAAATCATACCCGCAAAATTACAGAGAGCAAGTCTCTAAAAGTGATTATACCTATCTTGTTAATGGAGTATCAAAATGGCATTATGGTTTTTACAGTTGGTTGTTCAAAGATGAAAAATAACAATTTATTAAACTTGTAGTTACATTTCAAACACAAACTGCAGACTTGCAACAGAAATTTAGTTTTCAAGTAACAGCATGAAAGGAGCTAGAGCCAAATTTTAAACTCTTATATAAATAGTCACATGGGTTATGCCAACGTTGTACTGATTTATTGTTCTGATAGCAGTGACTCAGACAGTAGGTCTTGTGTATATGGGAAATTATTTTATGGTTTATAATAATGATCACTTTTCCCCCCAAAAAAGATTCTTCTCCAAGAAGAAGCTAAAAGTAGGAAAAATTAAGAAATGAACAAACAAATCACGCAATACAAGTCCATCAGTGAAAAAATCAGTTATTTTTATTATGTTATTACTTATGTATAATATAAGAACAACTGTATAAAATAAATTAGCAACAAATGTTACAGCATTGTTTTAACTGTGGAGCATAACTGACTGTGTTCCTGCCAGTCCAGGGTGAAACTGTAGACAACAGTCCTGTGTTTTTCCCAATCTTATTTCAGATACAGAAGAAAGGCAGTTTCTCCACTTTCTTTTTCAGAAATAGAATAGTCACATGGGAAGAAAGGCAGTTTCTCCACTTTCTTTTTCAGAGCCTTTTTTTTTTTTTTTTAACTGTGACCAAGGTTATACCTGTCTCATTTATAGTTCTAAATGCTACATGAGTGTTTTCACCAAATACAGATGTATTTGCTGTTAAGCACAGTTTGGTTAGTATCACTGAAGATGCTGCTAAAAGGAGCAGCTCGTCAGATGCCTCTCGGATGGACATCTAGGTCACCATTTAACTTCCTTTTTTTAAAAAATGTCTTTTATGAAACTTAACAGTTCTGAAATTTAGAATGTAAATGAAAGTGATACCTTAGGGACATTCCCAGCACTGTTTCTCATATGCTCTTAGGTGATTGAAGGCAATGTTACAACATATTTTATGTCTGAAGGAACTTGTTTGATTTTCAAGGAAATGTCTTGTGTTTAGTCTAGCTTGTGTTATATGTGTATTTTTCCTCATCTCTTATTTATATGGTCTTTCAGTTCACTTGCTAAAAGCACTTGATTATTTTCTGCCTCCAGAGGATGCTCTTGTTTTAACAGGCAAAACATTTGACATAATGAAGAAGTAAATGCTGTGCTTGTAGATGATGACAGCCAGACCTTTTGCAGCCCATTATCATCTCTGTGGGTTTAGCTTACAGCCTGGAGCTCTTGGAAGGTTGCAACAGTGGACATATTTTACAAACAGAAGGAAGTCTGAGTACTTCAAAATTATGATGTACTTGCATAAGAGGCATCTTTTTAGCTCTATTGATGTTAAAAATAGATCAGTCTTTTAGTAACTGAATTTTCTTGCCTTTAATTTCTGTCTTAAGCAGAAGGGGTTTTATCCCATTCATTATTTTAGCGAGGTTGTTTTAGGCCTCATCTCTTTGGTTACAGGTATTTGTTTTACAAGTTCTGTTAGATATTTTATTTTTAGCTAGCTTCATTGAGCCGGTTTAAACCTAAGTTGGGAATTAGCTTATTATCAAGGGAGGTTGTATATTTATTCATGTTTCTGTTTCTTTTAAGAAAGTAAACTCTGCAGTCTGACAGTTGTTTAATGGCATTTTAAAAATATTTATTGACGTGGAATTCCTGGGTGTTCAGGGCTCTGCAACAGCTGTTGCCAACATTGTTCTAAATACTGTCTGTCAATAATTTTATTAGCTCATGAAAGAGGTTACAAATGAAATGCAGTTGTGTGAATTGCAGCTGTAATGTGACAGAAATTGAAGAAAATAAAACATTACTTTGTTGTCTCAGAAGTAAAAAAAAAAGTAAACCAGCTAATTTCACTGTCTTGAAGTTATATTGGCTTAATATTGGAGAATAATGTTTCTGTGTACAATAATAAGCAGTATTTCTAAGCAAGCAATTAAACTTTCTGATGTAACATTGTCTGTCTTCTGAGAGTGTAGTAATTTGATCCTTGTCGTTCTTGTGCAACTTCAGGAGCAGGGAACCATCGCTATTTTATGGGATACCTGTTCTTCCTGCTTTTTATGATCTGCTGGATGATTTATGGATGTATCTCTTGTGAGTAAATGTGGTTTTTTGGCTTTTTTTAAATTGCTTATAAATACTTTGTTTATCTCCTAGTATGGATTTTTACAAATTTTGGATTTTTTTTTCCCCGGAATTGAACTGCATATTACTAATTGACTGTATTGGATATTTTAAGTTAGAAGATGATGTTTTTCTTGTCCTAGATTTTTTTTTTCTTCATCACAGCCAAGTTGTCCATATGTCTTGTATTGAAGGAGTTGGGAAAGGAAGAGAGAGCAAGTAAAACTATTTTGGCACATTGTCATTTTCTTATTTAGTTTAATACATTCTAATGTGGACATTATGTTGATGTGCAATAAACATATTTTAAATCTCCTCTATGGTTTTTGACACTTTGTTTTTTCTCTAGACTGGGGTTTCCACTGTGAGACAAGTTATGCAAAGGATGGATTTTGGACCTATATTACACAGATTGCTACTTGTTCTCCATGGATGTTTTGGATGTTTCTAAACAGTGTTTTTCACTTCATGTGGGTGGCTGTGTTACTCATGTGTCAGATGTATCAGGTATGGAAGAGCACTTCATTTGTAATGCGGAGTCTTGGGAGTGACATAAGAATATCATATAGTTCTGTCATTTAAGTTTTAATGTTCAATATGCAAGACCAAGTGTTCAGTCTCTCAGCCACGCCGGAGGAAGCAGGCATCTGTTGTCTCTGGATATTAGGCATCATTCACTTCTCGTTCACTTGTGATATTTTTTTTTTTTTGCAAGATATTTTTTTTTTTTGCAAGAGGTTAAAATACCTACCTCCTGCTTTCCATTCTCAGAATGAGAAAAAGGCAAATCAGACCAGAGAAGGGCAATAAAGACTAATAGCGGGTAAGATCTGTGGGTCGAACTCGGAATAATGCAGTATTTCATTAGCAGAAAGAGGGTGGTAACTTCAAAGGGGATGCAATAATTTCTTACACAGCGTCAGTGTGATTTGCGATCACATTACTGTACTGTAATCTAACCAAACACAAGTTTTTCTTTATCCTTTTTAAGGAAAGACCAGTCATACTGAAAGCCTTTCAGTTTGACTTGAAAGTCTTTCAGTATGACTTGTCATTAACGAACCGTGAGACTTACCAATCTAATCTTTCCAGAGAACCTGGAAATAAGAAACATCCTCTAAGGCATAGGTAAAACTTTTCAGGAAATTTTAAGTTTTGTCCTCCTTTCTCTACATTATTCATCATTTACAACATAGATCAATTTCAAAATCTTGTCTGTGTGAGCAAGAGCCATCCATTCAGGCTTCTAGAGGTCTTTCCTGCCCAAGACAAATGAGCAGAGGAGCTGCACGTATTTGAGGTGGCATTCAAAGCAATCTAACCCATCAGAGTTCTCTAGCAGAATAAGCATGTAACTTTCCGGAGAGCCTTCCATCATACTTACATCATGATGCATTAAGTTCCCCATTGAGGATTCCTGTTAATACTGTCTGTGTACGGATGAATCTTTGAATTATGCCACTTGGAAAAATAGATCTTGTAGTATTTTTGAATCATTAGTGTAATTAAGCAAAATAATTCTAGCATTTGACTTCTTCACTAATCCTGGAAAAACGTAAACTAAACACACAGGCTTTTTGCTAAATTTCCTAAGAGTTTTACTCATAGAAAACTTAGGATTGTTCTTGAGTTTGCCGTGATGATGGAATTGATGAAGAAATTCTCTAATTTGCTTCTTTTGGTTTACAACTGCACAGCCCCTACTCTTGCTGCTTTCCCCCCCCTGCTATCTTAGAAAAATAATTCTAAAACCTTTACTTCCTACTTCAAAAGTTGGCCATTGAGAGCCCATTTGTGTACATAGACATAAAACTTCACTGGGTTTCATGGAGGTGAAGAAAATGCTTGAGATGTTAAGTGTATCCAAATGAGGCAAGCCAGCCCAAACTCAACTTTCTCAGTGTTCTTGCTTTTGTAACATGCAGCAGAGTTGACTTCTTATATTTCACTCTGAATTACAAGATTTTATCTTCCTGTACCATAAGGCTGCTAAGGGAGTTCTCAAATTTCTGTTTCCAATTACATCACATTACAGTGAACTCCAGTTTTACGTAAGAAACCCTTTTAGGCTAACATAGTGGGTAAGCTGTTATGGAAAATCGTAGCCTTTGGGCCAAATTATTCTGTAAAAAAGAAAAAAAGCACCAACAAAAGAAAACCCGCCACTTTTTCTGGTCATATTTTTGGTTTGTGAACAGAAAAATTATGTTACTGCAACAGAATTATAAATGGGGAAAAATATATTACTGGAGCTATAACCAGAATGTCAAGAAGAAAAGAAGGTGGTTCAAATGCTGTGTAAAGTAACTTCTGTATCTGTTATTTACGGTACGCTTCAGCTGACAATATAGTAAAGGCATCTCTTTATTATGAACTAAGAAGTCACAGTTTATTCAGTGATGATGATTTATTTCTGACCACTTCAAAAATTAAACCTTTTGCAAAATCCGGTGCAGCTGTTGTATGGTGTTTTAGGTTGGGACCTTGTAATTTACCCAGACAAAAATTCCTCCTTTGAAAGAAGGAAGGTAAAACAGTAAATTTGGTCCTTCTTTTTCAGACTGGCTCATGCAGGGCTTGTTTGCATGTTTTTACAAGAGCTAAATTGCTTACTCTTTTTCCTGTCTTCAGATATCTTGCTTAGGTATCACTACAAATGAAAGAATGAATGCAAGAAGATACAAGCACTTTAAAGTTACAACCACATCTATTGAAAGCCCATTCAAGTAAGTTTTAAAGTGTAAATGTATTTCTTATTTGTGTAGCCTTGTATACATTTGAATCATGTGGCTTATTGAAATAGAACATAGCTAAATACTTTTGAAGTATTTTCACTATGTGGAACACTGAATCTGTCAGCTGTTTTTACAGTAACACATTCTATCCAGTTAAAGGAAGTGATAAATGTTTTGTAGTCACTCTAGACAGGGATGCATAAACATGGAAATTAATGCTTTCCAGCAGTGGTCATATTTTGCTGTAGAGTTTATGGGGAAATAAATATCCTCTTTACAAATCAGATGCCCAAACCAGAGGTAGTTGCTTACTGCATGGTGTCAATGTTGACCTGGATCTTCACTTCCACACTAGGCACTTTCTCCTGATTGATATTTAATGTGCTGTTAAATTTGGTCTGTGCAGTAGCTTCCCTTGCTCTGTTTACTGTGAGAAAAGAGGCAGCACTTCTGTCCTGCTCAGGAGGAAGAGCATGGGCAAAGCTGTTTATGGGGAAGGGAGCAGGATGTCCCAGGAACTGAAGCAGGTGTTGCAGGGATGAGACGTGAGCTTTTGGGTATCAGTATGTAAAGGGTAGCCTGGGATTCTGGCTTCTGTAGTGATGAGGTTGCAAGCTGAGAAAGGGGCTCGGGGATGATGTAGCACTGGGATGGGAATATGGCAGCATGGAGCAGCTTATGGAGCCAAAGCAGGAGATAGATGAAGGCCGGAGGCTGGAACACTGGTGGGTTGAGGGCACGTTACAAAAGGAGCAGCGAAAAGACAGAAGCATGGCTCATCCTGCTGCATATGCTGTGGGAGCTGCTGCTCTTGCAGGTGACATCCGGGGGAACAGGAGATAGAAGTTCTTGTTGCAGTTTGATTTTGTGCTATGAGAGAAATTTGTGTGATTTTTTTAAAATACCCTTCCATACAAAACTCCTAGGGAGAAATAGACAAACATCTCTGTGTGGTTGCAATCTTCCTACAGATAAGAGTTGTGACAAAAACATAATTATTTTGCCTGAAGAACATAGGGCAGTGCACAGAATAGGAAAAAAAATGCTGCTTTTATCCCCAAATTAATGTCACATTCACAAACCATTTTCACTGAAATAGCTGCTATTGTAAAAATGACTCCTGAAAATAACACCAGATGTCTGAAATAACTGACTTGGCATCACCTGTCAGATGAAGCACTGACATCAGGTAGTTGTCATCTCCTTGCTGCTTTGACCTGTCCTTGCATATATCATAACACAAGCTTCTCTTCCAGAAAATCGTGATCTATTTAGGCCATGTGTAATTAAATCAAAAAACCCAACATGTTGGAATTTTGATGTAGGTATCTTAAATATTTGTCAATGAATTGATTCGGCATCAGAAAGCACGTTAATAGTTCATTTAATTCAGATAAAGTTCTCTTAATTTTGTGTTGGCTAGGGCCTCAACTGATCTTAGGCCTGCAGCTGGTGAACCAGTATGTATGACAGAAATAGATATTAGTAAAACCGGAAAATATTCTGGGAAGACATTCACTTCATACTGTTTTGTCTCGCATCCATCTGTACAGTGCAACTTTGCTCTTGGAGAGGGATCTGGATTACCATGCTACGCTACGTGATGGTGTGCTGCCAATAACATGTTACATTTCTCCACACAGTTTGGTAGATGGTGAAAGAAAGTTAGTGTCTTGGTTGTGTCCAAAGATCAAACACTCACTAGTCTGGTGACTTCTTATTTCAGAACTTGCTCATCAGCAAGCACTAAGATAATTGTTAACCAAATTGCTTTTCTACAGTTAGGAACTTTTAAAGGCCAAAGAATCGAATTTGTAGGCAGACAAAAATGCTGTACTTTATTAGATGAGCTGTGGTACTGCTTACTAACATGCGGTTTTGTTTTGATTTCAGCCATGGATGTATAAGGAACATTATAGACTTCTTTGAATTCAGATGCTGTGGTCTTTTTCGGCCTGTTATCGTGGACTGGACAAGGCAGTATACAATAGAATATGACCAAACTTCAGGATCAGGCTACCAGCTGGTGTAGCACCACCTTCATCCTGTGAGCATACCATATCTGAGTGGTGCCTGAAAAATTTTCTCTCTCTCGAATCCGCATCCCTTGAAGAGTAGCATGCTATGTGTAGGGCTGATGATGAATCTTAAGGTACCTTCTCTTCATCAGAATTTTATTAACAAAAGTAAAAATGGACAGAATAAACTGCCAAACCTGACAAGGAAGAGGAGGAAGATCAAAAAGGGATTTTAACAGTTCTTAACATGAAACTTATTCGCAGAAGCATATTCACAGTATTTGTTGTTGGGTTTTTTATTTAAGGTCTTTCACAATGGAGCATGAGATTACTGAAGTATTGACATAAGTGGTTACGTTGTGCTGAGCAGAAAAATTTATTTCCCAGTATGAATAATTCCACTGAAACAAGAATCTAGAATATGAAACTAAATTTCATGATGCAGAGTTCACTGATAGCTATGTTGTAGTCCCTGTAATGTGATTTTTTAATACAGATTTTCTGTAGTATTATGTACATTGAAAAATGTGCTTTTCAGTACCGTTACAAACAACCATCATGTGGTGGGAATCCCTTGTAACGTGTTAAGTTATAGCAGTAGGGCACATCAGATAATGTTGAGAAAAAACGCATTGCCCACATTTTTTGGTGATTGTTTTTGCCACCAGTAAGTGGTACAACTAAATAATTGTAATAACCCTGTTCTGAGATTATTTAGTCTGAAATAAACAGTTACGCAAATAAGGAAAGCTCTTCTGTCAAAGTTACAGCCCTGCTTAAATGCATGATACACCTGTAAAACTAGATTACAGTATATTAATGTTCAGGAAAAAAGTGGAAAAAATTCATTATCGTTGAAGTAATTGTATAAGCAACTTACAGACTAGCAATGTTTCAGTATGAGGTTTGGTCCTCATACAGTGTAGTGTAATTGGAGACATGTTGGAAGAGAAATGGCATGGGGAAAACGACAGACGTGAAAGCAAAAAACTCAATTGTAAAAAGACAAGAGAGTTTTAAATTGAATGGAACGGCAGAAGAAGAACCCAAAGTTGTCTGAAGTGCTTTTTTGTTTGGATGTAAGATAACGGAAACCAAACTTTAAAAAAAAATATTTTAAAAATCCCCATGATAGCACGCGCACACAGAAAATCTAACGCAACGTTCTGAAGATGATGGTGTATTGGCACGTGGAAATCACCTTTAATTTCTTTTTTTTAAGTTCTCATGCTACAGATATGTTTGGAAGGTAAGGAATGATCTGAAATTGCATTCCAAAGGGGCTTTTCTTGAATGTGATGCACTGATTTTTGTTATGGTGTTTTCATATACTCATAGTGAATTGTTCACTGCTTCCTTAACTATTGTTTACAGAGAGACTGAGAATCAGGTTAGTTCTCTTCTAAGTGCTGTAGCAACCCAGTGGTTCGAGAAACCTGTGAGGGGAGTTTGGGGAGGGACCTGAAAGCAGATGTCTGAGACCAGTGTAAAGAATGTGTATCTGTATATAAATAATTTATCAAACAGTTTTCTCTCTGTGAGTGTGTGTTTAGTGTATTTAAAGCTGCTCATTTTCATTTTATTCAACCAAAAAAGTGTAGGAAGATATCTAATGAGCTTTTAGTGATGTTCAATATTGCTGTTAATAGGCATTATGCCCTGCAAATTCACTGCATGTTTGATGCTTGGCAAAATTAGCGTTTTCTGTAATATGCAGATTACAGGTAATAAAGCAATCTAGTGGTATTCCCAGCCCTTGCCTTAGTAAGAGGAGCAGTGAAACTGTAAATAGTTGATGTTCAGTATTTGCAAGTAAACATTTTTTTCTGTAGTTGTTCATTGATCTCAAGACACACACTTAGTTTGCAAGTACCAGATATCAGGATTTACAGAAGTGCAGCATCAGAGTACTTGAATGTTTAATACTGGAAAAACCAACATCGTCTTGGACACAGTTTTAATGGGAGAGGTTTGGGTGTAGGGGTGGCAAGAAGCTTTTGCTATTTTTGTCAGACAAAATTCGTAATCCAAATGACACGTTCCATTTCAGTGAAAACAGTTGACAGCAGTTACTCGTATTTTTTTCTAATCAGAAAAAAGCATGAAGACCTTACAGTGTTGTTTATTTTAATCACCAGTAATGTTCTGCATATCTGTTCGGTTTTTTATCTTCCCCCTCCCCCCCATTTCTGTTGGGGGTCGGTTGACTTGAAGAACTTCAGTCCACTTTATTAAATACCACCTAGCACCAGAAGAGCAGTTCAGTACGTGACACAAGTTTTGGGTTTAGTTGCCCAGTAGCATTAACCGTGATGAATTCTGTCATGCAGTCCATGTCAAAAATGTTTGCAAAAGAAGCGGTGGGTGATCTTTGGTAGTACGTAGTGAGGTCTGCGCTACTTCTTTGTTAATAGCTCTCTGGTGACAGTTTTGTTGAGACCTGTAGAATTTGAGCAATAGTAGGTAGTTGTGAAAATTAACTTGCATATATGGATTTGGGATGTATGAAGTTTCCAGTGCAAAATGTAACTTGTCTTGAGTAACACTGAATCGTTTGATGTGAAATCATAAAATCAAGCAGGGGGGAGCCAACTATGCAGCATTTTTCTGTCAAGTTATCAAACTTACAATTCAGTTGTTGAACCAAAACGGCGTTGCTTCTGAAACTTAACAAAGCTGGTCCAGACCAACAGCAGATCAGACCAACTTAATCTGACATAGGTAGAATAAATGGGAATTTTGTCTTGGCCCTAAACATGTGCTGTTTCTTTGCAGGTTTCTGTATTCTTTGATGTCCACCAGGTTATTTTTTTTTTCAATTAATGTGTAAAACAGCATCACTACATTTTAAGCTATGGATTTTTTTGTATATTCTTTATTTATAACTGTGCCAAGTATTATTTTAATACTGTCGAGATCTTGATGTATTACATTGTGAACAAAAAAAAATTCTGTAAAATGTTTAATAAATTAGCTCTCCTTACATAAATTAAATCTGTTAAATTTTGTAAGTTATTAATCAAATAAATATTGACTCTTAGATGCAGTGTTTGTCTTGACTTGGGATGTGATTTCACACAGTGGTGTTTCTGTCCAATATCAGAAGCCATACCATGAGAAAACAGCTGCTATCTTGCATCTTATTTTAGTAAAGTCATTCTGGAAAGATTTACCGGTGTCTTAAAGATAGCATGCACTCCATTCTGCGGCGATGTGAAATCCCGTGAGCTACGACACGGGGTTTTGGTAAAGTACACCTTTGTACTACCGATTAGAGTTAGCGTTCGCTAATTAGATACTCCTTTCTTTCGAGCAAAGCATGCTGGCAAGGTAACGTTTCTTCAGGGAGAGTTCCTTCTAGGGAGCGTTTCAAGTGGCCAAATGTCCATATTTAATGACCTTTAGGGTATTCTAAGGGTAAACAAGACGTCCACACAGGACTAGTAGGCGTGACCAAGGGGTGTGCTTCTAGGTGGCACTTGCAGGAGGCAGAATACCTTGACTCTTCTGGTCTGTGCTCAAGGTTAGATTTTTAGTAGAAACAAGGTAACCATCCAAATTGGAATTTAATCAGGATATTTATAACCAGGAATATGTATTAAAATACAAGGCTAGGACTTCAGAGCGCACCTAATGGGGAGAAAAAAGGTCTCTGTGTTTCCTGCTGGGGGTGGGGTCAATATTGACGTTGAGAACTGTTGGTGCTGTTCTCCCCTTCCCCAAGCAATGGTTCTGGTGAGGCTGGGCCCAAGCTCACCTCTGCTGACCACCCTTTGACTTGTCTCATAAAGATCAGGGATGGTACTTTCTTTTTTTCGACGGACATTCTGTGCTGAAGGTCTCCATCAGAGATCTGCAGTGCTCCATCAGAGCAGCTGCTGCTCTTGGGAGGTATGGGTGGGCTCCTGATGACTTGAAAGCTGGTTACTTGGTTTGTTTTATTTGGGAAGAAGCCTGCCTTCTGCACCCTCATTATGGCTTGATGAGAGTTCACTCCCTTGCACCTCCCATGAGCTGCTGCCTTTAAGTAAAATCAGATTTTTTTTTATTGCTATGAAAGCAGTGTTTACTTCTGAACGCTTGCATTTGGATTTTACCCACCTTAGGCTGCTGAGTGGAGATGAGTAAAAATATCACCTACTAATTCCAGGTTAAATTTATTTGCAGTGTCTTATCAACTTAGTGCCGCATTCACATTGCCTCCAATCCTACATTCTACTTAAGATCTCCAGGTCATGGAGTCAACATACTTTTGAGAACCCATCTCTCCTGGAATTAGGGCTCCAAACTGAGACTAACTCAAAGCATTGCTCCAGCCTGGGCTGAGCTTTTACTCATCAGAGCTTTGCTGCAGCTGAAAAGTTGACAGTAACCAGGTGAAAGCACTTTGGTGTAGGGTACTCATTTCTCTTGACAAGTATATTGTCTTTATGGTTACAAGTTTTCGTTTTTCTTTCATTTCTATGTTCTTCTGTGGTTAAATAAGTTGTTGGGATGTAGAGCAGTGTGGAGCTGAGAGTTACCACTATGACTCCCCCCAGGAAATTAAAGGAAAGCCCTCGATTTTTAGCAGTTTAAATCACTTCTGATCGCTTCTTCTGTTCATTTTTCTAAGAATTGAAAGCTCTCTTTTATGGGTAAATGAACAATATGTTAGATGCCCGGTTTTGTCAGCATAAATCGCACCTGCCAACTGTGCTTATGTGGCACGTTTAGATCAATTACAGTAGCTACGCCAACTAATGGGGAGTGGTTTCGTCTGCTCAGTAGTGTGTAAAGAGCATTATTTTCCTTTCTGTCTGCCCAGCAGTGCCACTCAGTGTTTTACAATGCCATTCCTGAGAGGAGGAAGCACTTCCATCAGCTAACGAGGCTATGGAAAGGGGATGTTGCCATTGTCTTCACGTCCTTGGCTGCAGGGGCCTGGATACCGCTTCTGAGTTAGAGCTGTCCTTGCTCAGGTTAGAAGAGTTGGAGGGGATCAACCCTTCCTGCACAAGTGTCCAGCTGGCAAAGGAGAAAAGTACTTTTTTTTTTTTTTTTTCTAGGAGAAAAATATTAGGCTCATTGGTATGACTAGCAGGACCAAAGGTTTCTGCTGGGCTGTTTCTTTCTGTCTCACTCCTACCTGAAATGTCTGCTGCTTCTGCCTTTCCTCTTGTCTCTTTCAGTTGCAATCCTTCCCTCTCTGTCAACTGTCCAAGCTCTTGGCTCACATTCTGAGCCGGCTGGCTGTTCTTCCTCATATCCACATTGTTGCTTTGTAACCTGTACAAAATGCTCTTTGTGTATTATTTTGACCAGTACATATTTTTCTAATTAGGCTTTTGGCTTGCACTGCTTCACGGCCTCAGACCACAGTCATAGATGTTGCTTGAAGCTCTGTCTTAGACCGTGCTGACACATTTGCTGACCATTTTACTGTAGCATTCCCAGTCTTCAGTGTGTCTCCATAAATTCACTCCGTGAAAGGTTTTTTTTTCCCCCCAGAGATACCAGCGTGCTTCCCAAACCAGAGTTTTCTTTACATAACTTCTGCTGGGCATGATGAAGAGTCAAAACTGAACCTCCTCCCCCCACCCCAGAACACCGTGTGGGTTGTAACCACTGCGACGGAGCTCCCCACAGCTGTGGTCGGCCTCCAGTGAAGCCCCTGCACTGGAAGGGGTGGGAAGATGCTCCTACAACTGCCCGTGACCTGCTGAGGCTCAGGCGTGCTCCCCCGAGGTACCATTTCTGCTTTTAAGAGGCGTCGATGCCCAGATCTCATGTGCCTCCTCCTTATTGTGGGCAGGAGCAAGCCATAAGCTGTGCAAAAGGAGCTTGGCAGAACAGCCCGAGCACGCTGGTAAAGATCTGCTTCAGGTGCTCAAGAAACTTAGGCCCAGATTTAAAAAAGAAAAAAAATAACCTAAGCTGTTCGTACTAAGTACTGGTTACTTGTGTAAAAACAGGGCAGCTTGCCTCAAACTGGGTGATTTTTTTTTTTTTGCATCAGTTTTAGGCTGAAGTACCTCATTCTCACATAATGCCTTTGTGGTGGGCTGCTCCTGGGTCTCCTGTTGAGGAGGTGACTCCCAGTTCCTTCCCGAGAAGTGCAGTTGCAGGTGCTACCAGCACAGGCCTCACAGGCTTGTGGTGGGAGCTTCTCCAGCCCCCAGAAGCAGCCAAGCTCTTCTGTAAGCTTTCCACTCAAGATCTGGCTAAAGCAAGAGTAATTGTCTCCTACTTGCAGACCTTTAGGATCTGCTGCTAATGAAGTTGCGTTAGCAGGGGCAAGGACCCTGGCCCGTTATGGCTTTCACCCAGCTGGTGTGTTCACAGGGAGTAGATTGACACTGCAGTTGGTGTGTTTGATCGCTATTACTCCTTGCCCATCAGCTTGAGTTCAGGTCATGTTATCTACCAGAGTGCTTAAAGGCAGGATTTTATTCTGCTGTGGTTTTGCACTACAGCCACTTTGTCAGGCACCATCCTCAAGAGGCGGAAACCCTCCACCATCTTCAGGAAACTGAGGGTTGTAAGACTGCTGAGAAAAGGTCAAAAACCTCTCCTAAACACGAGTTTGATGTGATAGTCCACAGCTTGGTCCACTGCTCAGTAGGGATGGCATTAATCTGCAGCTGTCTTTAGCAAGAGTACTCCTTCTGCACAGTAAGTCCTGTGCGTAATAACACCTCAATACCAAAGCAAGTGCAATCCCACAAGGTACTACAGTGAAAAAGGTTTGTTTTCCATTGACTAGAGGCTCTGGAGCAGGGACAGCCAGCCCTGTAGGCTCACAGCTACTTACAATCTACCACTCTCAGAGCTGTGTCGCTGCACAGAGCAGTAGATGATTAAGATGTACTGCTACTGTCCAGCAAGCAGCTGGTTGCCTTGCGCACGCGTATGGCAGCGTCGTACTGGAGGACAGTCATTCACCGCTGCAGGCCATGACCAGTGCTACGTATTTCCAGCTTTCAGTCATGCTGGGCTCTCGGTGAAGGTCTGCACCAAGTCTTTAGCAACACATCTCTACCCCTGCACCCCCCCACAGTACCCCAAAGCATCTTGCTTAGCTTTTTATTGCTGACAAAGTGTGGAACACTTGGGTTTAGGATACATCAACAAGCAAAGCTTTATTGAATTGATACTCTATTAAAAAGTGTTACAGTGTGATACACAAAGCAAGGACAAAAGCAGTGCTTTTTAAAAAAAAAAAAAATCATCTGGTGGATGTATGGCCCAAGCACTACAGTAACTAGCATCAGTTTCACAGTAGTTAGTAACATTTAGGAAACTCTTCTTTCTTGTAGCAGGATCTCAGCAGAGCCGTAAGGGGTTTTGAGCCGTGCCCCCTCACTGGGCGTGAACAAGGGCACCCGCTCCCTGGCCGTACCCAAATCCCTTGGGGCCAAAGTTCTTCGCATAACAACCTGCGAGAAAGATGAACGTGTAGTAGCTGAGGATTCTGGCCTGCTAATTAAGAACAGCACCATCTAGGCTAAGCCCCTCAGCCGCTTCCCGTTAAGTCACCAGAACACCCTCATCGGCAGCAACGATGCTTTTAGGAAACATTTTGTTAAGCTGCGTAACTGCCGTGACTGAACTCAATAGCCATGGCTGCTCAGCCTGCGTAGCTCCCAGCCTACTCTGTGAAAGCAACTCATACCTGGATTCTGAGGCTGGGTATCTGTTAAGAGGTATGTCGTCATCAAACCACCCCGTGGATCAAGTTTATATCCACAATACCACGCAAGAAGGCACAGTGGGATGCCTGCTAGCTTGTTCCCTCACTCTCATCTGCTCTCTGACCCAGGCAGAGGGCACAGGCTGCCGCTGCCTTTCTCAATATGTAATGTTTTGCTTGATGCAGACGTAAGCTACAGCAGCAGCTTCAGCAATACTTATTTCTCAGCTCTATTCCTATGACTTACAGAGTACTTCCATCTTGACAGGAGCCTGAAAGTTTCTTATACCAGGAATGAATTTAGCATCCATCCTTGTAACACATTACCTTGAGCCATAGACAAATGGTTTTTGTTTCTTTCCTCACCTTTACAATAGATTTCTCCCTCTTTTTCAGTTAGGGTTGTAGATTCTAGGCTTTTTCCACACTTGGCACATCGGAAGCAGTTTTTGTGCCATGGCTGGGGGGGGAAGAAAAAATATATATATTTTAAATACACAGAATGCCTGAGTTGGTAAAAAAAAAAAATGCACTAACTGGAGATGCCTGCATCAGTATTGTTTATAGATGACTGGTGCAATAAAAACCAGTTCAAGTGCACCAGTAGCAGACGAGAGCATCTGCAGTTCTGTGAGTGGCCCAAAGCCCCGAATTCCACACAGCATCCTGCTCAGCATTTTGAAAGGTTTAGGCTTGCTCTTATCAATTCAGAGCAGACCTTGGTGCTCTGTAGCGAGTCAGACAGCTGGCAGACTGACACACAGTTTTACACGGTATTTTCAGAGAACATCCCCTTTCTGCTGAAACATTCGGCCTCTGTGATAAGCTGCACACCACAGGACTGCTCCCTCTTCTGTGGGGAGAGCGCTCCTGTAACCTGCTTCAGGTCTCTGGCACGAGATGACACTGAAGCTTCCACCTCTGAAACCCCTCTGAAGGGGAGCACTCATCACCCTGCATTTCAAGTTCAATTAAGTTGATTGATTTAACTATTTCCAATGCTAAGAAATGCAATTTTAAGGTAACTCTGCCCCTCGGTCAGGTCTCTGCTGGGGGACACATAACATACCTTGCTCGCTTTAAAGACCACGTAGCAGGTACACAACAGCACAGGCAGTTCCTTACCTTTCCAGCTCCTATGACTTTCTCTGCCGCATAAACAGAATCACCACACCTAGAGCATTTCTCTGCCCCTCCGAACTTCTGAGCGAACTTTGAAGTGTTTGGGTTTGTTGTGGGTCGGTGAGGAGAGGGCGTGCTGAAAGAAAGGGGACAGTTGTTGTCTCTACTCTTTTACTAAATGACCTCTTGCTCTTCTTAACAACACTACCAGAGCAGCATCCAATAAACAGTACGGAGCACTGTATTTTTGCAAAACTGGAGAAGTAAGTCACCAGCAAGGCTATCCAATTACACTTGGTAGGGAAAAAAGAATGGGGGGTGTGTGTGTGTGTGTGTGTGTGTGTGTGAAAGAGAAAGGCCATGCTTCAAAGGATAAAAGGAAGCTACTGTAAAAGCTAGTTTTCTGAGGAACCTTCACCTTTTTGCTTCTCTAGAGGTGCTGAATTCTGTATCAGGACACAGATTTATCAGACAGTAAGCTACAAATAACTCTCAAATTCCTGTCCACTGATCATAATCTGGAACCTGAACTGATCACCGAACCTGGCTGGAAAGCATACATCGTGTAAACATCAAGCAATAGTTTGGGAAGTTGCATGAAGCAAGTTGTGGGGCATACCTCAGCTTCTTTCCACATGCTTTGCTTTACAGCAAGAAATTAATCAGGCTAGGAATGTTTACTATTTAACAGGCTTTTTGGGTTTGGCTATAATTAAGCACAAATGGTTCTTCACTTGCCAGTTAAAAATTCATTCTTTTTGTAGCCCCAGATTCTCAGTTCTCCAAATCCATCCCTGCCAGGACCTGCTTAACGTTTGCATTTGCAGGTAATTTAGGAGAGCAACTCAAGGCCCACAGTCACCTCTGCGGGCTCACGCAGAGCCATCAGTATCTCTCTAATCCAGTCCCCCATGGTTCGTGCGTAGGGTTAGTGCATCTTTACCTGCGCTAACTCCCGCTCGTACGGTGCCTTCACCAGTGGAAGCTTTGTGCTCTGCAGGTTAAATACCCTGCATTCAGTTATCCTGGGATATTTTGCAGCATCTCTTCCAGACAACACGAACTAAACAAAATCCAGCCCAGAAGACTCCTCTGAAAACAGTATGGGAGGACCAGGGTCACGCACCGCCCCAGTCAGTTTGCTCACCTCTCAGGCTTGATGCCTAGTCTCTCGCCCCTGTCCATGTTCAGTGTGCCTGCCCCTTGGCCATACCCATAACCTTTCGGGCCATACTTTTTTCCATAGCAAGATTTGCAGTAAACTTCAGCATCATGAATCGCTACAGTTGTGCTGTCCAAGTTTTTCCGGCAGACCACTGGAAGGAAAAAAAAAAAAAAAAAAGTTACACTGCCTTAGGGGACCATTTCCTTCAGCACAGGTAGTAAGCCAAAGATCAAGTGACAAGTGATGTTACGGGTTTCCTTGCCCACAGTTCTTCCTATTAGGCTGTGGGACTGCCAGGGATTAGAGGGAGCAGGTTGTCGTCTGAATTAGCGAATTATGCTTAGCCCTTTAAAGGGCTTTATTCCCTCCCACCTCTTCATGACCATGACATTTAAAGCCTGGAAACTTGCTGTGGTTTGATGAATGAGGCCACTCAGAAACCCAGATAGCGCAGTCAGCAGTTTCCCTTGACAGATGCCATACAGCATGAAGCAAAAGCCTATCGGTGCAGAAGAGCCCCCGTCCTGCCCTTTTGGCCAGGGTGGGGCTGGGAAAAAAAAACCCTTCAAGGTTTTCCCCCTGCCTGGGGACTGGTTTGGGGCAGAGCTGGGACTGTTTCACAGCTGTCACTGGAGGGGCCGAGCTTTTCTGGCATTCCTACATTGTCCTTCCGCACAATGCAAGCCCTCTGCTCAAGGTTACAGTGGAAGGCAGAACTATTTCCTTCTTAAACCTTCTTTTGTATCCCAACTTGCATGCTCTTTCCGTCTGCAGCAGCATTATGCCCATGATAAAGAATTTGAGGGGGGGGGGGGGGAGAAAAAAAAAAAAAAAAAAAAAGGCCTTATGAATTTTTTGTTTAAAAAGAATTTTAAGGTCTTCAAAATCCAGAGTGACCTTTGCTTATGGCATTCATTAGCTCCAAGGTTCTTTTTATAAGACACAAATATCCAATAAGTAAATCAACTAATGCATGTTTGTTAAGTCTACAGACTTTAACCCCAACAGAACTATGCACTGAGGAAAAGCAAATACTCAGACACACTAGAGCCATTGTTTGACTGCAAGTTCCAGGTTTCTTTTAATAGAAACTCCCATAAAAGGCTGAAAATGAGGCAGCCGAGACATCTAATCTTTTTTTGTGACTGCTGTAGAGCTAAGGGGAAGGAGCGTAGGTGTGCCGAGGCCGACAGGCCAGCACGGCACGCTGATGTTGTGCTGCAGGCTGACAGCAAACTGCTTTGAGAGGGCCAGATGTGACCATGGCTTATATGAGCGGGCTAAGCCCTAGCTCTGCCCCTCGGTAGTAAACACCAGCAAGTGGGACAAAACGGTACCTCATGTTTGTAGTAAGGTGAAATTCTCCGATTCGGACAGACAGGCTGCCTGTTTGCAAAGTAGGAGCCTCCGACTCACAGCGACCCTTTGTTCCCTTCATCTAAGCAGAGGTCTGTTCAGCAGAGAGCGATTTTCAATGCCTCGCTGGGCCGGTCGGTTGGACTGGAAAATAATGCTTTGGACTCCTTTCATCTGAAATAAACTACGGGCCCCTGTGCCAAGAAAGTCTAGGCTTTTGGCTGTGCTAAAGCATCGACAACTCTGCCGCACTCAGGCACACTGGTGTCCCGGTCTGTGCAGGACTCCAGGGCAGGGGTCTGGCAACTGTTCCTTCAGCTGCTGCCGGCCCCGGGACCACCAGGAAAAGTCCAGCTAAGTTCAGATCAGTGCAACGGAGCTCTGCCACTGGGCTTTCTCCTCTGCACAGGCAACACTTAAGCCAGGTTTCCATTCTAAACTCAGGCCCCTGAGAAGAAGGCTGGGAGGAGGGCAAACGGAGGAGAGAAGCGTGATCTGCTCTGCTTTGGGAGGCGCATCCCACCCTTCCCACACAGGACAGGTAGGATAATACCTCTCCAAGAGACAAGCTCTCCCTTCGGCACCAGCAGACCCAGGGAGCACGTGGGGAAGGAGGAGTTGAGCCCAGCACCTGATGGACAAAGCCATCTCTGGTCGCTGCCATCCCCTCTGCATCACGGGTGCCAGCTGAGTCTGGGACATCGCCTGTGGACCAGCACCTTGCTGCTGCGACCCCCCAGCTACGCCAGGAGAGGTTTTGCACGGGAGCGGGAGGGGAATACTTACTGCAGAGGAAGCAGCACCGGTGGAAGCTCCTCCCGTCGCACTGCACCTCCTCGGCATGGTAGACAGTGCGGCCACAGGCGCCGCATTTGTTGCCGCCTCCCCAGTTCGGCATGGTGGCTCTGCGTGCCCAGCCAGGCGGGAGGGGAGAAGGGGAAAGGTTTGTTAGCCATGGTGTCCTCCCCCACCCCGGCTCGAGGACAGCTGGGGCTACAGGCTCCTTTAAACCAGGTCTGCGAAGTTGGTGTATCGGAGCACAAGCCCACGATTTCACCAACTGTTTGAAAACGTGACCTTCCACCGTGTGAGAAGTTTTTGTGGTCCCAGACCAGACTTAAAGGCTTAGGCGGGCTCTGTACGGCTATTTGTAAAAGCAGATGGACTGGCAAGGGGAACAGAGGCTGCTGCTGCCGAATGGCAAGAAAAACAGAGACACAGTCTGCCTGAAATGTGCCCTCCCGTCCCTGCCCGGGGTTTTGAAAGTTACATAAATTGGATATGCACAAATTACAGTTTCACGCACAAGGGCTTTACTGTACCTTGAGCGAACGCCCCCCCGGATGGATATAATTTCAGTTTCTATGCTTCATTAACACTGAGCCTCCCGTCTGATGGAAGCAAGCCGATTGTGCCAGCAACGGCATTTTGTTTCACTGCAAGGCCTATCATTTGGGATGCAGTACAAGCCAAAGTTCACCTCACCGGAGAGCCGCTTACTAGGGCTGTGGGGACATTCTGAACTCCCTTCAGATCACACCTGCACTACAAAGAAGTTTAAGGGAGATTATTTCCTGGAGACTCCACCGCTATTCCATGAACCTTTACCAGACAGGTCTACGAATCAAACCAAATTGCTCAAGGAGCCACAGCTCCATTACTTGAGATGGACACTCAGAAAGCCAGTGAGGAGGGACTGGCACCATCAGCCATCATGTCAAACTACAGCCTTGGGAATGGGCTGCTACGTTAGGCAACTGTCCCATCTCAAGCTGAGCTGCCCCTGCCTCAGCTCCCCTGCCATTCCCACCAGCAGTTCCCATCCAGCTCAACTGGGAGCTCCCCCCGCTCCTCCCATTAACTGTCCTGGGGTAAAGCACCAAAGCAGAGAACTGCCCACCACCTTTGGCTTTTCTGGGGCTTTCCTCCTCGAGCCACCACCACAAGCTAACACAGCAGTGCTTGTTGAAGGCTCATCTCCCAGGTATCGCTGAACTGCCCTTGACTCCGAGCATTGGTCCAGGCTGGTTTGCTCCCCTGCAGCTCACCACCAGAGGACCACCTCTCATAAGCATGGAGGCCAACAGCAGCCAGAGAGAGAATGTTATCGATTCAGCAAGTTTAACCCAGCAGAGCTGCTTCTCAGGCCTCATCAACCCCCCTGCCCCTTGTCTCAGACAGGGTCTCTGGGCGAGGACCGTGGGTTTGCCCACTGGAAGCCCAGAGGGCACCTTCTGCCACCCCACCAGCAGCACCGTTCCCTCCCAGCAGGCTCCCCACAGCAGTGCTGTGGTATGGGTCAGCTATCAGGGAGGTAAGGAAGAAAGGAATTTATCAGGAGCTTCTGCCTTCTTTCGCACAACCCACCTCCAGTTACCCTTAGAAGCTCCACTATATCAGCCAGATGGGGAGAAGAGACGTGTGACAGCATCCCCACACAGTGCCCGCAACCTGCTGCCTTCAGACAGCTTTGCCGCTCGTCCCTCTGAGCCAGAAGCAGAGGGCTACCGACTTCCCCTTGTCCTCCGGGCCAACAGTGAGGAATTGGAAGTGCCACCCCTGACACAGGGAGCTAGAGAGGAGCGCTTGGCTTCGAGATCCCCCCTTCTGTAAGGGGCTCTCACCAACCTGCGGGAGAGACCTCGGTGCAGAGCGAGGGGTCTCGTGGGCGCCTGGCTGCTGCCTTGTGCTCCCCAGGCAAGGTAGGGCAGCCTTGCAAATCGCACCTCAGAGCGGCATTTTTGGCTAAGCCTGAATTAAGCCACCCATCCTGCCAGTGCTGCTAAACCAAGCCTCCTGCCCAAGCATCCTGATCAGCAGCTCAGCAGTTCTGGGGGATGCAGGGAAGGTTGCGTGGTTCCCAAGTAAGACATGGTGCCAAGTGGCTGCTGCAAGACCTTTGTCCAAGACAAGCAGACGGCCATTCACGGCATGTGGGAAAATGAGATTAGTTTATTAACCTAAACTGGGGCATCTTAGGTACATTCCTAAGCAGAGGCTTAGGAAACTTCCTCGGAGCGGCTGAGCAATGCCATTTGCACACCGACACTAATTACTGAGATATCCCTTTGTTTAATACTTCCACGGGATTAGCACAATTACTGCTCCATGGTTTAGCACTAATACCCTGACCGAGCTCATAAAATTAGTTTTATGACATTTCCCACTTTGCCTTTGTCATTCTTGGCACAACTGTAGAGTCTAAAAATTAAGATTCCATTTCTTTTATTCAAGTGCTTGGCTGTGCTACCGCACAGCAGCTGACATCAATCATGGCAAAGAGCGTCCTTAGTTAAAGGGAATATAGGCTGCACAGAGCTTTGGAAAAGGAATGCATGGACTGGGGGGAAAAAAGAAAATAAAAGAAAGAAAAGGAGAAGAGATTCCTTTCCACTTTGTATGCTTTCCAAAACATAAACGGTATTTGGTACAAGAACTACTTCTGTCTTTTCCTCTCACCATCCCCACACTCCTGTTCTTTTGTGCATTTATGTGAGCCTAAATGATTTTAATCATTTTGTTAGCAAACAAATTATTTAGACTCCATGCACACTAGAGCTGAGGACCTGGACCAGGTTTCCAGCTTTGCCCCAAGTTTCCCACATGACACTGGGCAGCATGGGGTGCAGCTCCACCCTTTCTTCCCAAGGGAGACAAAGTATGAGATGATCTGGCAACAATTAGCTGACTCAAGTCTTCTGATAAGGGCTCTGGGAATTCATTAAAAGAAAAGCAAAACCGAGTTGAAGTCAGTACTTCAAGGTGGCCTCGGTCTCTTCCACAGAAGATCTCTCCATTTATCCTCCCCGTAACGTTCCCGTGAGGGCTTGCATGGGAAGAAGGGCAATATTTCTCCAGTTACTCAGCAGCCAGGGCTACCCCGAGGCGGCGGTGCCCAGAGGGCACCCGAGGGGAGAAGGGCTGATGAGCTGAAGAGGCGCTGCGCGCAGGACAGCATACAAGCCTGTATTCCTGCCCACCAGCCGCTCTCTTGGGAGCTTCATCCCCTTTGAGAGCTCCATGGGCAGCAGCAGACTCAGGCTTCCAGCCCTGCCCTAAGCCTTCCCTGCTCCCTCAAGACTTTTTGGCTAGTTCAGGCAGGCCTTCGGGGAGCTCAAGGGCAGTAATTAAACAGCCAGGATGATCTCACTGCCAGTACCAACAGTTTTGACGTTCGATGGCGGGTTTGTTGGCAGCTACTGTCCTCTAATAAGAAAACCCTGACTTTGGCAAAGTTCGTACCCCGTCAAGAGGCAAGCGCGTTATTCAGCTTAGCGTCCTCCAAAATGCCAGTGAGAGGCAACGGCAAAGTCCTTTCCAACCCATTTGTTAACAGCAGGTTTAAACACAAGAAACCTACACCAGCCCCGACGCAGACACCGAGGAAATTGGGGCTATCCGGTTATCCCGGGCGGCTTGCTCAGAGACCCCTCGGGAAGCCAAGCCCGGCAGCGCTGGGGAAACCAGGGCTCCCCGCG
>NW_009260774.1:3520780-3533609 GCF_000687185.1 Egretta garzetta
GCCGTGTGCCCAGAGCGCCCCGGGGCTGGGGCGTCCGAGTGCGAGAGGAAGAGGCGAGGGAGCGAAGGCTGCGACCCCGCCACAGCCGCCCCGAGGGGCGGGTAGGCAGCCCGAGGTCTCCCCGCCGCAGTCTCAGCTAGGACCCCAGCCTGTGGTTTTCCTCATTTTTTAGGATTTTTCTTCAAATCCTAAACTTCTTCACCACCCACCTCAGGTCCACCCAGGCACCATGATTGTGTTTCACCAGGAGCACGGGGGAAGGTGTGCAGGGCTCAGAAATACTGAGGAAAATACAGAATTGCTGAGGAAAATACAAAATTTCTGAAGAAGCGGGCTGGGGTGGGACCTGGTGCCCGGGTGCATGGGAGTCTGCAGGCACCCCTGAGGGGTAGGAGCCTGCACTGTAGCTCCCTGCCGGACCATTGCTCCAGCATCGATTAATTAGAAAGGACTTTAATTGTTTCTGCAGCAATTAGGCCTGTCCGCAGCATCCAGTTCACGCCATAGTGCTTGCGCTGCTTTTTAGAAGAGGCCCCTTCTCCCGGGGCTGTGGGGCCGTTGTGGTTTGGTGCAGGTTTACGCACAGAGCTCCCTGTGTTTAGAGGGAGACGCAGGTTTATCACCTCCAATCAAATTAATCAAATACCAAATCAGCCTCTCATGGGGCGTGCGAGTGCCAGGTTGCTCCGTTTCGGCACTTCTTCATGCACACCCGAAACGAAGCCCAGCCAGCTGGGTGGGGCCTCTCCTTACACCACCTCCAGCGCAAGCACCGTACTGCGAAATGGCCGCCAAATCGGGTCCCAGGGGGCTGTGGCTGCAGGCGGCTGGGTGGCGTGCAACCCCACCGGTGTATGGGGCCACACTGCCTGTACCGCGAGATTAAAAAATGACCTCCACGTCAGGCATGCAAACGAGAAGGGTGAGCTGTCCTCGCCCCTTGAAATGTGCTTCCAGCATGCTGCAGCCTGCGTGCTGGCAGCCACAGCTCGCTGAGGTTTTTTCCTTCCCGTTTATGATTTTATTTTTTTTCATTTGCAATGAGTTGTGAATGACCAGATGTCGCGCGACTTGTGCACCTCTCAGAGGCCTGCTCCGTACGCAAAGCCGGTGTTGGTTCCCGTGGAACAAGGCAGCGTTCGCTGTGAGCAAGACCAAAAGTCTGGCCTCAACAGTCATAGCAAAAATTTTAGTCTAGGTTTTGAGGGGAGGGAGCAGAACGAGAAGCAGAAGTATGAGCAACTGTTGTTTCACAACTCAGAGGTTACACGAAGGGAGAGGATCTCTCCCTGTCAGAGAAAGAAGAGGTGTACGAGTCAGAGCAGGCTGACTCCATTTATTGCATGAAATGCTTGTGTTCTCTTGTCCAACCTGCCCTGCTCTCGGCCCTGCTGAAACTACGTCTGGTGATGCTTAAGTTATTTACCATCTCTCCTTAGGTAGCCTCCAAAGCTATTAGATTTTCCCTTCTGATAACATTTCCTACAGGCTATAAAAAATAAACAGTGGAGATCCCAAGCAGAAGAGAGTAGCGTTGCCGTTCCAGCGAGGCCTGACTGTGCTCAAAGAAAGGAAATTCTCACTGTGACTTAGAGGCCACGCTGGTGCGAAATAAAGCGCTCTTCAGCGGTGAGGCACTGCTAAGTGAGCTAGAAGAGAGTCTGGCATTCAAGAATTAATTTTCTCATGGCTAACATTTAGTCAGTCAGAAGCAGAGTCAGAAGCAGAGAAGCATATTTATGAGGGACAGACATAAATATGTCGGTAAGCCCATTACTGTAGGGACAATATTAAGGAATACATTACTACGACACTCGGGAATAAAACCTTGTAATGAAGGAAAAGAAAAACAAGAATGAAAACTTTTGCCACATGCTTTATTTCTGTTGATAATGACTATTTCTATCAATATGTTTTATAAATATACTTATGCATATATATATATATATATATATTAAGAGGAGTGTGGCCAGCAGGTCGAGGGAGGTTCTCCTCCCCCTCTACTCTGCCCTGGTGAGACCCCACCTGGAGTACTGTGTCCAGTTCTGGGCTCCCCAGTTCAAGAAAGACGAGGAACTCCTAGAAAGAGTCCAGAGGAGAGCTACTAGGATGATAAAGGGACTGGAGCATCTCCCCTACGAGGAAAGGCTGAGAGAGTTGGGCTTGTTCAGCCTGAAGAAGAGAAGACTGAGAGGGGATCTCATCAACGCATACAAATATCTTAAGGGCGGAAGTCAAGAGGACGGAAGCAGTCTGTTTGCAGTGGTGTCCAACGACAGGACTAGGGGCAATGGATGCAAACTGAAACACGAGAGGTTTCAGTTGAATATGAGGAAGAACTTCTTCACTCTGAGGGTGGCAGAGCACTGGAACAATGAGGAAGATCTTCTTCCCTCTGAGGGTGGCAGAGCACTGGAACAGGCTGCCCAGGGAGGTTGTGGAGTCTCCTTCTCTGGAGACATTCAAAGCCCGCCTGGATGAAGTCCTGTGTAGCATGCTCTAGGTGAGCCTGCTTTAGCAGGGGGGTTGGACTAGATGATCTCCTGAGGTCCCTTCCAACCCTTACGATTCTGTGATTCTGTGATTCTGTGATTCTGTGATTTATTATCTATAAATACATACTTATTTTATATATAGATATAAATACAGATGTTCTATCTCCTCAGCAGATCTCTTCTCTGTCTCTGTCTTTCCTGAGGGCATAGTTCAGAATTTTTTAAAGATAAAGCCTGCATCCGACCCTGCCGCATTCCTCCTCGATGTCCTGCGCTCCTTCACCCTTTCACCCTGCGCTCCTTCACCCTCTCACCCTGTGCATCCCTCCCATCGCCTGAGCATCCCCATTGCCCCGTCACCCTCCACGCCACCCTTCCAGTGTGACCCCATCCTTCCCCACATTCCTGCCTAACGCCTGCATAATTTCCTCTTTCCGACTCTCTTGCCCAAAAGTCTCACTGGCCCGAGGAGGAGGTCCCACCTGAGCACTATGCCAGGTCCCTGTGGGCAGGGGGGCTCCTTGAGGCTTGCCAGCTTTCTGTCCAGCTCCTGCCATTTTGAGCTCAGCTCAAAATGCTGAGATTATGCAGCTTATAATTAGGACCGCTTATTGCTGAGAAACAGCACCCAAGTGTATGCACAGCCAGCTCCCGTTCATTTCCCCTGCTGATTCGCCAGCTCTGCTGGCAGGGAGGTGTGCCTCTGCTTTCTTCTGCCTCCTCCACCATGCAAAAGCCCACAGGCTGTACGCAAAACCAGTTCTCCCTTCGCTTGTAAAATTGACCCAAAGCACGTTTATCACCCCGGAACAGAATTCTCAAGGTTTTAGCTATGCCATCCTTTTATGTAAAAGTTGTTTTCCATCTTTCGGGGAGTGGAGTAAATCATCAGCTTGTCCGACCTAGTTACTTCTCAAAAGACTCGTCGTGCATCAGTGTCCTCAGGCCTTTTACATCCACTAAATACCTTCCACTCACCTGGGATTATCTTATCCTCGTTTGATCTTGTAAGCATGGCCCCACATGTCTGCTCACGGCAGAGTCAATCTGCTTGCTCTGCTGGTAATCCTTGCTGTGATTTTACAGAAGTTTTTTCTAGATGGTCCAGATTTTATTTTGCAGGGGGTTTAGTCACATTCTGACATCGTTTTTGTCAGACCTAGTTTTATCCGAATGCTGCTGCTACTGACAGAGCTCCTTTAATTATGTTCTTGACAGAGCATAATTTAGCTAATTTTCCCGTTACGAAAGATTGTTTTAAAGCCAGCGTTAGAGCTTATCATTTACCATCCTTTGAGGTCAGCCACCTCACAGTGGTTCCTGTGGTGCCTTGGTTAATTTTTCACTGGCCAACGCCCAAACTTGCCCCTCGTAAAGGGAATTTTCAAGCGCGTATGTAATATCAGCTAGTGAAAAACTAATTCGTGCCCAGGTTTACCCAGATTTGCCCTATCCTAGAAGGATATTTCCTTGTCTAAATAGTCCATGCATCTCAATAGTGCTATTCATTTATTCCACCGTAAATATAACAATGATAAATCAATGAAGTTTACACAAATTAATGAAAATACAGCAGACAATTCCAGAGTTTACCAGAGCTGTGGGGGTTTTTTGAACCATCTCTTTAAATCCAAAGTACAGATCTTGGAGACATTCAGTATGAGAAGGCTGTGCTTGCCAGGCTCATTGATTTCTTTATCATTGGTCATATTTATAAATTATTTTACTTCCAGGAAATTTTAGTTCTAGGATAAAATTAATTACAAAATCCTCATTTGCCTGGTGATTATAAGAAATAGCTCTTTGGGTGTCCAGTAAACAACATGATCTAAGCTGGCGTAAATTTTACATAACCTCTAAGCATTTTCGTCTTTGTTAACCTACGTCTTTATATCATTGGTGCTTCTCAAGATAGGAAACAACAGTCAGATCTGCAACCCTCTTCAAAATCTATCCAGATCTTCCTTTTTATAGAGCGTTCATTTTTTAATACTATGCCTCATGACATTTGGTTCCTAAGCTATAGGGACCGATACTGAAGAGTTCTCTGCTATCAAGAATTTAAAACTAAGAAATGAAGAAAATGTAAACTTTTAATTTAAAGAATTTGCTTTGTTCTAAGTCACAGTCAAGGGACATATGTGTGCTTCAACCAATACCGCAAAGGTGTTGGGCTTTTGCAGCATCCCAGATGTTTTCCACACTGAGGAATTCTTGGTCCCACCTTAAGCACTAAAGCATCTAATATTATTCCCAAAAGGGGATGCAGAGGGTGATTGAGCATCACCTGGATAAGTCATTGCATAGGTCAGCTCTACCGTATATCCCAATATGATTTGTAGTGCTAAGAGGTCAGTAAATCACCCAGATTACTTCTGAGCAGGGCAGGGTGGTTGTGCAGATGTGCAAGGAGAGCACGGCGCTTGGCCGTGGTCCAGCCTTCATCCCTAGGGATGGCCATGACCCAGTGCTCGCGGTCTGGGTGGATGGGGGAAGTGGGCACCGCTCGCTATTTGGGACGCTGAGTGATCGCTTCACTCTGCTGACATAGTTTCCCTTCTCCAGATGTTCAGGCTGGAAAGGTCCTGCCGGGGAATAGTGCAGAGCCATTTTCCCCCCCTCGCTGGTTCAGTCGCCCAGCAGAGGGGTGCAGAGGAGGCAGGGTGCTGGGCACTGACCACACGCCTGCTGCGATACCTGCAAGCGTTCAGTCCCCTCCCCTTGCTATGAGTTCAGGTTATTTCTGCCAGTGTAACAGTGCTGTGGGGAGAGGCTGAGGGGGAGCCACCCGCTGTACCCCACCGCCTGTGACAGCTGGGGCTGTCTCCCACTGCATGGGAGGCTGCAGCTCCAACTGCTGCTGCAGCCTGAGGATTTCAACCTGGTTGTCACGCGGCCAAGGCCAATGCTGCAAATAACAAGTTGGGGGATGGGATATGCGAGCCCTCTCATGCCTGGCATGCCCCCGAATGTGCCTCAGTGGGGCCAAGGGGCAGACCAATATCAGTCTTCCAGGGTCCCACTTCCCCATGGGCTTTGCTTTAAGGGCTCCAAGCAGAAATGGAGGCATCTGTGGAGCTGCCTGCTGTTGAAAGTATGGGTGCTGGTGGGATTTTAAGGAGACGGAGCAGTGGGTTTTGACTCAGAAGCTCTCAGACCCCTCTCCAGCTCAGCAAAGCTTTCTGGACCCTGTGCCTTCCTGGTTCCCACAGGGAGAGGGATCCAGGCTCCCACAGAGAGCTCCCGTTCATTCCCAGGGTCTTGCATGCAACGCTTCAGCCTGACGTGAGGTTTATCTAAACCCCGTAAAGATGAAAGAAACACATGGTTTGCATCTAATCCTAAATACACTTAGTGAGGTAAAGCACAGTGTAGGCTGTTGGTGCTGATGTTATCAGGCGACGGCACTGTAAAAACCCAGCAAAACATTGAAGTTATTATATTCGAGTTCTGAGGTTTTGAACGGAGGTTTCTGAAAAGCCTAGCAAAACACGGGCTCCATTTCAGGTGCCAGCTCAGCGGAATACTAATACCTGGACTAGTAATGACATCACCTTCCTGGCAGGAGGTATAATTTAGGTTGAAAGTATTGATTTCTTTAATGAAGCTCGATTTAGTCCCCATACGCTCACAGGACCAGATTATCCCTCACATCGTGCAACGGAAAAACCTGCAAGCAAGAGCTTCGATAACCTCAGCCATGTGCAAGCTCTGTTGCTGACTGACAGGATTTTATTAGCGCGGGACAAAATTTGAGGACCCACACAGCTTGTTCCAATAATACTGTTACAGATTTTTGAGGAGGGCAGGGAAATGTGTTTAATATTAGATAGCGGGCACAGAGGGGATAGTAGAGGTAAAATGGTCTGACTCTGCTCTTTTCAGCAAGCTTCCCAGCTCCATCAGGCTGCTAAGGAAGCTCCGTCAGGCTGGGAAGACATTACCCAGATAGTAGACAGCAGCCTCACTAAATCCATAAGGTGAAAAAGCAGTGGTTGGGCTGAAAAAAGAGTCCATGTGGTTTTTTTATCTGCCCCATCATCCCCTGTCCCAGTAATGGCTAGGACCCTAAACCCTCCTCCACCACCCCGGCACCATTGCTTGTAGCATCTTGTCCTGATAAGAAGAGGAAGCTCGAAGGTGAGCGGTGCGGGGTGGGATGGCGATCATGCTGTTCCCTGCCTGCCTGCCAAGGAGCACTGCTTCAGGCTCCATTGCATCACCTGCCAGCAACCTTCGGCAGAGCCACTGGCAGTCGTGGGCCCCAGCTCCCTGCTAGCTGCTGTGAGAAAGAAGAGGGTGGATGGTTTCCAAGCTGCATCGTGTTGCCCTTGCATGAAGTTTCCTGTATCCTTACATCAAAGGAAAAGCATTTCGGACTCCACAGAAACAGCTAGAGGGTGGGCAGCAGTTAATCCAGCAACATGCTGATGCCTGCTGGAAACCATTGCTACAAAACGTGTCTTTGGTGTCCCTCCCCCTGGCAGCACAACATGCTAAGACGCAATGATGCCTCACCTTTCCCAGGCTAGGAACATCAGATCTAGGGAGAGGGAGTGGAAGTTTTGGCAGGGAAACCTACCTAGCCTCAAGGGGAATAAGGTATTGAGTGTGGTTGGGCCGTAGCTTCTAGAGTGTCTCCTCTCAACCAGTAGTGTCTTAATTACCCTGACTGTCTCCAGAGGGGCTTGGTGGGATTGCATATTGTTTCTGTTCTCATCTGAACAAAAAATGAGCGTCGGGCTCCTACTTTGCCACTGACTGTAATCCCAACGACAAACATGTGTCATGTGCCACTATGGAGTGCATGAGCATGCTATGAAGTCTCTTTTTTGCAGCAGTAGAAAAGGGAAGGATGGGTATACCTCATCCAACATTGAGTCTCATGATGGGAGGAAGACAGCACCCTCCATAAACACAGTTGTTCTTCATTAATAGCCCGTCACCAGGGAGTAGGTGGCACTGGGCACCACCTTCGTGGTGCTCCTAGGACTGGATGTGGCAGCAGCAATGGGGGCCCCGCCACAGGAGACTCTGTTTCCTTTGCCTGGAAACTGAGCACTTGCAGCAGGTCTGCCCACCACAGCAAGGGGGGGTGGGGGGGCATTTCCATTAGCTCTGGCTGGACCTGTTCCTGTCTCTGACATATCCCTGGCGTGCGGGATTCATGGCAGCAGCTAACACTAGCACCTCACACCTGCATTTTCCTACTCCTTTTAGGAAGCTGAACTGTTCACCACAGTGCTGTCTGAGGAGGAAAGAATACCTCACGAATTAAATCAGCTGATGCTGATTATTAATTAATACAGCTATCATCACTGGTTGGAGTATTTTAATGACCTCTATCACTAAATAACTGTACCATGGAAATGGTGATTTCAAGCAGGGGTTTCAGCAAGGAGAGGATGTCAAAGCTGAGCACTTGGAGATATTTCTGTGATTGTATTAACATAAAGGCTGTCTTAATGCCCAGTGAACACCCGATGTTGGATGCCAAGCAGAAATTGCTCATCTGGGATGCTGCCTGCCACCATGCTTTCCTACTCCCATCCCCATCCATGCTCCATCCCTCTCATTGGCCATAGCATTAATCAGGGTGCACAACGGTTCCCAGTTAAAACTAACTGTGCAAAAATCATTTATAGCAGCAATGCTGGCTTTGGCTGATCGTATAGTTACATCAGCAGCAACAAATCATCGTAAGGCACTCTGCTTTCCTGTGGTTTCTTTGGATAACAATTTATGACCTCCTTGCACACACCGCAAGTGAAAACAAGCTGCGTTTAAGAAGATCACGTTGGCTAGCTCTTGCGCATCACACATTCTTGGCAACGATCCCCTTTTCTTACCACAAATACAGAAGCACTAGGAGGCTACAGGGTGTCAGAGCCTCTTCTCTATGGCGCTGATGGTCAGCTTTCAGAGCTTGGCTTATTAATTATCTTTAATGCTGCATTCAAATCCTGATGGCCATGGTCATATAATGCACACTCTGTAACAGCACCCACACCATCCTGCTAAGATAGAGGAGCTCCTGTAAAATACAGATCTCTTGTGTGGAGAAATATAGGTGTAAAAAAACCAATGCAAGAGCCGAAAGGACTCCTACAGACATTGTATTACTCAAAAAGGAAGCTCCAGCTTTAACAAAAGTGAAATTCCATGGTCAGGAAAAAGCCCAAACAAGTTACAATATTTTCCTTAATTGGTTTACAAATGTCACCTTTGGAATACATTTAAAAATCAATTATTCTTTTCTCTTTGTTGTACTGTCTGTTTTTTACACTTCATTGAGCAAGGCAGTGAAACGAGGCTGTTGTGCTTCTTATTGATTCTGCTTTGTGTTTGAAGTCAGTTTATCTTCCTAGATGTTGGGCAACGGTAAAATCTGTTTTCTTTTCTAGAACCAGATGAGATAGCACCAACTTTAAAACAGAGCAAATTGCCGCTATCTACCAGAGGGTCATTTCTGGTCTTCCTTGGGATGTGGGTTCTTCCATAATTAGAAGATACATCGCACTGTAAAAAGAGATAGCATGTATGGAGGCCAGAAAGACAGCCTACTTATCCCAAAAGTTAGAATAGGAGAAGACATATGAACAGAGGTTGAAGGGGAGGTGGTTGAGATGTATTGTCTAAAAGGTAGGGATTAAACAAGGATTTAAGGAAAAAAAAAAGGTTCTGGAGGTTGTTTTGTAGGCATAGATGGGGAGATATGACAGGCAAAAAGAAAAGCCTGAAGTCCAGAGTGAGAAAAGGAAGCAAAAGAGAGCAAAAAGGGTAAATGTATAAATGGGTAAATGGGGGAAAAATAATAAGGGAAACTGGAACAGCGATAAGTAGGAAGATAATATGAAAGGTCCCAGTGGAAACAGTCTCTGGATGAGGACAAAGAACCAACATTTAATGCTGTTTGAGACATGAAGACTGAACAAGGGAGATAGACAGTCATCAGCATGAGGGAGGTTTTAGTATTAGGTTGAAAAAGAGTTATTTAAAGATTCAGAAGTTTATTAACTCCAAATTGGCTACTAGATGCAGAAACGTGTGTATTTTCTGTATTCCTTGCAAGTTATGGTACTGCTTCTACAGTAAGATTTATCCGTGAGCCAACGCAAATCTCCATCCTTTATTGGATGCTGGGGGGAACATTGCCACCAAGGATGAGGAAAAGGCTGAGGTACTTAATGCCTTCTTTGCCTCAGTCTTTAACAGTCAGAGCAGTTATCCCCAGGGTGTTCAGCCCCCTGAGCTGGAAGACAGGGATGGAGAGCGGAATAACCCTCCTATAATCCAGGAGGAAGCAGTTTATGACCTGCTGCGCCACCTGGACAGTCACAAGTCTATGGGGCCAGATGGGATCCATCCAAGAGTACCGAGGGAGCTGGCGGAGAAGCTCACCAAGCCACTCTCCATCATTAATCAGCAGTGCTGGCTAACAGGGGAGGTCCCGGGTGACTGGAGTCTTGCCAATGTGACGCCCGTCTACAAGAAGGGTCGGAAGGAGGATCCGGGGAACCCGTCAGCCTCACCTCAGTGCCAGGGAAGGTTATGGAGCAGTTCATCCTGAGTGCGCTCACCAGGCATGTGCAGGACAACCAGGGGATCAGGCCCAGCCAGCATGGGTTCATGAAAGGCAGGTCCTGCTTGACCAACCAGATCTTCTATGACCAGGTGACCACTGAACTTTTAGGAGTTAATGGTGGTTTTTTCTTACCATCAAAAGGCTTATTCCCCTAACTCAAAATAATTCATACATTTTTTTCAGAGACTGAATTTCAAGTCAGAAATTAATAAAGCTGTATATATCTGTACACATATATGTATATGTAAGTATACACATCACCATAGTGATGTCTGGGTCATTTTTGATTCGTGGGTGCACAGATCAAAACACTTTCTTGTTTGATCTCTATTATTTGTTCTGCACATTTGAGCTCAGTGCAAGTACACGCCATCGGTTCAATATGAACGACCCAAAACTTCCCACTCTTGACTGAAACCCCATCAATTAGCATGTTGTACCCTGCAGTTTAACACTACGCTTTGTGTGCGCGTAACAGCCTCGGTGACGTGGTTTGGAGTGGGAGGGAACAGCAGAAGAGTCTCTTGTAGTTTCTCTCACCGGGCTGGTGTACGTTGTGCTAGAGCAGCTGTGACCACCGGCCGCTGTGCTGGTGGGACTCAGATGGTGTTGTAAAACCCTCCTGAGAGTAGGCAAGCCCCTCCATCTAGCCAAGGCTGAGGCCAAATCAAGAACCCACTAAAGACTGCTAAAAGGGGCCCATGGATTTCAGTAAGGTCTGGATGGGCTTCGCTCCTTTTCCTTGACCGTCTTCCCCCACCTGTACAGTGAAGATAACAGCAGCCAACGGCGGGCTAGCTGAGTGGGGGCAACGAGTCGCAACGGCTTAGTGCCATATCACGATCACAGCTGGTTGCAGCTATAATCCGCTCCACTAATTAAAGGTCAACGTTTAACACTACGCTTTGTGTGCGCGTAACAGCCTCGGTGACGTGGTTTGGAGTGGGAGGGAACAGCAGAAGAGTCTCTTGTAGTTTCTCTCACCGGGCTGGTGTACGTTGTGCTAGAGCAGCTGTGACCACCGGCCGCTGTGCTGGTGGGACTCAGATGGTGTTGTAAAACCCTCCTGAGAGTAGGCAAGCCCCTCCATCTAGCCAAGGCTGAGGCCAAATCAAGAACCCACTAAAGACTGCTAAAAGGGGCCCATGGATTTCAGTAAGGTCTGGATGGGCTTCGCTCCTTTTCCTTGACCGTCTTCCCCCACCTGTACAGTGAAGATAACAGCAGCCAACGGCGGGCTAGCTGAGTGGGGGCAACGAGTCGCAACGGCTTAGTGCCATATCACGATCACAGCTGGTTGCAGCTATAATCCGCTCCACTAATTAAAGGTCAACGTACTAGTCTGAAGATGAAATGCCAGGCATTACTGTTAAGGTGCTGATCATTTAGCAAGCAGCCTTCTGCCTGTCTCTCCTTCACCATACGTGGTTTTGGTCTTGTTCCCGCAGTGAGCCACAATATCAGTATTTCCAGCAGCAAATTCTCTGCATGGCTGGGGCCAAACCCCACAGAAACAGCAGTGGAGCAAAAGTGCACCGAGCACTGAAAAATTTCAGCTGGTATTGCAGCGTTAAAAAGACTTCGTATTAATTTTGCATTCCAAAATCTAACCTTTGTGTTTACTTTACATCATAAATGAGTTTTGCTTCCAGCGTGTGGCCATTTGGTGGGAATTGGGCCTTTTAAAGGCTCCTTGGCATTGTACACGTTCCTCTAAAACCAGCTTTTAATGTCCTAAGAATAATTACATGGGCCTGAAATTCACAACTAAAATTTGTTTTGATTTATTTATAGGTAATTGTTGTCATGCAAGCAGATACTGTTTTCAATTCAGTGTTCTGTTCCCAGCAAAAAGATTAACAGAAATCAAAAGTAATTAGCTCTTCTAAAAAGCAGTCATTTTATGCAAAACAGAAAAGAGGAATTTATTTTTTTTATTGAGGAAGATATAAGGTAAAATAAAACTGCTTTGCAGGTTAGTACAATTTTTACTGTTTGATGGTACTTTCCATGGTCTTCTCTAAAAATCAGAGAAAGGAATGAGGCAATTCCATTGCCTGCGGTGCATTTGGAGTCCAGTGCCAAAACCAATAGGGAAATCAGCTGAGAGATGAAGATTTAACCATTGGATGTCATGGTTGCTGCTAATTATATGTTCAGGATGAGGAACCCTGGCAGTTTCCATCAGCCTGTGGCTGTTTTGCATTCAGGGGGGACTTGCGAATTCAGGGCACAGAGCAGAAGACCTCTCATGCACAAATTGCCTCCTCTCTCAGCTCTTACTCATTCAGTCTTTCAGAAAAATGTTCTCAAAGTGCTGGTGTGCATCAGGAGTACAGCTCTCATTTGGAGAGATGACAAGCAGGCTGATGAGACACCAAATCCCCTTAACTGTAGGGCACCTGGGCACCTCAGAGGCTTGGAGATGTTGGAGATTTCTACCAGTTTCTTTCCTTGCTTCCAGCCCACCGGCTCAAAGCCTGGCAAGAAGCACAAGGCTGGCGGGGCACTCAGCCAGACATTTTCTAACTAGTTTCACCCATGTTTCATTCCTTGTGCTAGTGGCTCAGGAGTGGGATTGTCCATGCCCAAGCAAACTCTGTGCCAGCTCAGGAAGGCTTTCGCCACAACCCTCCACAGAGTGTGGAGGACCCTGCACTCGTGTGTGGATGTCTGTGGAGGCTTTTGAAATGAGCTTTTGTAACTGGGGAAACGATGGGTTGCCCAGTCTGGCAAGTGGAGACCCTTG
>NW_009260774.1:3533637-3565066 GCF_000687185.1 Egretta garzetta
GCTCTTCTTACTCCAGACTTGTACAACCAAAGTCCTTCTTGAACAAGGAAAGTCAGTAGAGTTGTTTATTTTAGCTACCGTAACTTCATATGATATTCAAACCTGTGTAAACATAATCCTTTCCTGGTGTTTTCTAGGCTAATCACCTCAGTAATGTGTATGGAAGTAGTTTCTAGGGGCTACTTGCTTGCTTATACAAACACCTCCCGATATTAATTTTGCTTTCATTGCCTCTCCACTCCTCCTGCTCTCGCCGTATGGAAAATGCAGGACATACCATCTTGCCTAATCCTTTATTTTCCCCTTTGCCTGGCAGTCTTTTCGCTACCTCCACCCCAAAGCCTTCGTCTGGCTTCTTCTACTCCTCCTTGCCTGAGAGCAGCCCACAAGTCGGTGCAGAATGCACACACGTGCGCAGACACGCGCATACATACGCGTGCATGAATGTATTATGTTCATGTGGACTGGGAGGACAACATGGTTGACATCATCTCCCATCTATTGCCCTGACCTTTTGGAATAACTCATGTCAAGTTTCAGTGTTATTTTAGTTTGCCTTAGCAGCACATTTGCAGTTGAATTTATATAGTATTTTATGGTTTAAGTCTTTTCTCCCTAGTTCAACTATACTTCAGGGAAGAAATGTTGGAAAAATAAATAAATATGAAAGAAAATTATTGTGCAATATACCACTCTAATGTTAGAATTTCACTGTGTTATAAATAATTTCGTGTATAGATGAGGAACAGACTTTTGATTTACTACTGTCTGTCTGAATTAGTCATATATGGTAAATTTCTGTAAAGGAGTCATATTTGACCGAAGGTGTCTGTTATTGTTGGCATTAAGAGATATGCTTTCCAGAACTGCCAGACTACTCGTGGCACTGGACCAATTTGTTATTTTGGGAGTAGATAAAGTCTTTGTTTAGCCTTCTGGCACTCAGCGTAGCTCTTAAAAATGGTTTTCTTTGTTTTGCTTTAGGTTTTCTGTTGCTCTTAAATCTGCTCCATTCTATGGGGTTTTGTCACAGGAGACGAGGGGCCTGAGTATTAGGTGTACTCTTTCTTGGATGTCTTCCCAGAAGGCTTAATTTCGGGTGGGTGGGAGGGGGACACGTGCAGATAATGTACAATATTGTGCTTGCAGATTGCAGTGTCAGCACTCCGGCTTTCGTCTGAGACCAGCCACTGTCACTGCTGCTGATGTTCACTAGATGTCAGATATGATTTTTATATTATATCACAGCACCTGGAGAAGTTGAATCATATGTTTTTCCACGTGTGTTACCTCATTGTGTACGGTGTATAGGTAAACAACCTGGAGTCAAATCCAGCAGAGGACTTGGACAGTTAAAGGAGAAGCATGTTTATACCTGACCGTGAGGCTTCCTCAATTCCTGATTTTAAGGTTGCTGGACCTGCATGTTTACGCAGATCAAGAGCTGCTCCAGCTCTGGCACAAACGTCACCTCGGGGTGTGGAGGATGCCCGAGGCCAGCTGGGATCCTGAGCAAAAATGTTCCTGCCCCACAGCCATTGCCTTGCTTAGTACACAGGCAGGATTGTTCTCCCAGAAACAGCATTGCCAGCTTCCCTGAAGGCAACTTGTGGTGCTATTGTGTGTGATAACCTTGCAATTAGAGCAGTCGACAAGCATCTGGGCAACCCAGATTTAGTTCTCTCTCCAGGCGGAGAGGATGCCAGTGGTCCCGGAGGACAGTCCCCCTTGACGGGCTCCAAGCTGCCCCTGTGAGAGTGGGGCTGGAAGCTGCGGGTGCAGAAGAGGGGGAGAGCTGTTAGGGTGAGGGAGGGGTTATCCACCCTGCTTTTCCTTATGCCCAGGGCTGTTTCAGTTCATTACTCATGGACTGTTCCCTGGAAAAGCACCCTAGTAGTTATTCAGGTGGACACGGAGCCCGGGGCTTCCCCATGAGAGGTGTCTGGCCCTGTAGCAGTACGAGCACACAGCTCCTCCCCGCTCCTCCATCCACTCTCCGCCATGAACCTCCTCTGCAGGACCAGGCGTGCCTCAGCCTGAGCTGGCCCATTTCTTCGGGTACCAACCAGAAAAGTGGGAATTTATGTCCTGGGAGTCCTGAGCAAGGGCTTTGGCCAGTTACTGTCTCAGCTGTTGCCCATCCATCTCTTCCAGCCGTGGTTTGAAAGAAAAGCAGTCACCCTGCCCCGTTTCCAAAAGCCACGTGTTGGGTGCAAAGGAAGGGAGGCCTCTGAGGCCAGCCCACAGCCGGGGTCCCAAGGGACGAGGCTGAAGGCTGCCTTTTGCCTCCTGGTTTCCTCTCGGCAGTAACCCTTGGAGTGCGTGAGCTGAGCAGGGCTCTGCCTGCTCTGTGTTTACCCAGGCACCCATCTGCATTACGCAGGCAGCCTAACTGCCGAGCCCTAGGGGTCCGAGCGCCTCTCCAGTCCCAGGTCTGTGGGCTTCCTCCTGGCTGAGCTTTTTCATCCTGTTACGCAGCTGGGACGGGCTCTTGTGCAGCTCAGCAGGTCGCTGAGCTCCACTGATTCACAGTCTGGAGCAGTTTGCTGGATTTGGGCTCTGTGCTTACAGTATCTTTCACCAAAGAGGTTCCCAATAATAATTTTTTGTTCAGTTAGGGCTGCATTAAGCTCCCTGGTAAAATGCACACTTAAAGACATAGCTGGAGTCCCATCAGCTTGAATGAGTCTTAAGGAGGTTCCCTAAATACTTCTTAGTAGCTTTGCAGAATGGGGCCCGTGACCCTGGGACCTGATTTTGCTGTCCCTGCTCAGGCATCGGAGTCTGTGGGATGAACAGGCTGGCATTGCCCCACCATAGCTCAGGTCTTGGAGCTGAGTGAGGATTTCGGGCTTTGATTCTCTGTGGAAGGCACGATCACCCGTCTGGATGCGCAGCACAGAAATGACACTGTACTGCCTTTCTGCACTTCCCTGCCACGACAATGTTTTCTAGATGGTTCGGCAGAGATGGCACACTTAGAACATTTATGCATTCGAGGCTCATAAAATATCTTGCAGTCCTCAGCCTTTTGAACTGAAGCACTTCCATATTTTCTCAAAGCCCTTTTTAAAACAGCAATCAATGATAATGTCTCCAGGAATCCAGTTTTCCAGGAGACAGCTCCTCATTCATCTTGAGTACCAAGCTACGCTGCAAAAGGCCCAACTCAGCAAACACAGACCCACGAATTTACCTTAAGTCCCAAGGGAGCCTCACTGTGTACAATTCTGGCTTGCGTTAGCAGGTGTTTGAAGAGTCTGAACACAGAGACCTGATGCGGGAAATATTTATGACGGTCTGACAGCATTCGTTTGGAAACGTCACTCCAGCAGCACGTGGATCCCGCTCCAGCCCCCAGGCGAGCAGCAAGTGGGTGTCGCTGGTGCCCTGTGCTGCAGGTGCTCTGATGACGGAAGTTTAAATGATTTTTAGAGGGATGAGAAAAAAAGCGAGCTCCAAATTTCTGCTGCGGATGAAATTACATTTCAGCAAAAGGTACATTTTTATCCAACACCTGTACAGTCTGTACAATTTAGATGGCTAAATATCATCTTGCAGTGTTGCTTAAAATGTAGGGCTGTACTGTATAGTCCTTCAGCAGTGGTTGCTTGAGGCTTGGGCATCTGGGTCTCTGACAACTCAGCTGGAGGGGCTGATGTGGATAGTGCCATGGCACAGGTACCTGCAGCACCCCAATGTCCCTGTTCCCCTGAGACACGGGCTCCTGACTACCCGCCAGACACTTTGAGGGGGTCTGAGAGGGCAGACAAACTCCACCATCCCCATATATCACACCTTGATCCTGGAGTCAAAGCTTTGAAATCTGAGAGATGTCATTTGGTTTGTTTATCACTCAAGTGAAGTGACAGGGCAGGGAGCGCTGGGTGGGAAGAAGGGAGGTCATGCAAAGCAGGCAGCCGGTGGCTCACGGGGGCAGGCTGGTGAGCAGCGTGACGATGAGGGTTTGAAAGGCACATGCCTGTGCTATTCCCAGACAGATCCTGAAGTCCTCTCGCTACTATTTGCTCCAACGGGCTGTTAACATCAGAGGGTTTGTCCGTACAGGGTGGGGAATATACAGAACAAGAGCACCGGTATTTGATATCTTGCAGTGAGTGAGGGAGCTGTAAATATTTACAAAAGAATAGGTTTTTAAAAAACAATTTGAAGGGCGAAAGGGGGGTGAGGAGTTGGACAGGAAAGCACATCTCTTGCTGTGTAGCTAGGATGGGTTTTAATACAGAAGAGCATTGCGGGTGCAAGAAGGCTCAGCTGCTTTTTGATTCAGTGTTTTGGCCAACTCATCGCTTTGCTTGTTTTTGGCAGAGTGGCTGTAGTGGCTTGTTTCCATGGTCATCGTTGGCTCATCAGTTTTACTCAGTTCTTTGGCATTTTCAAAGGGCCCAATTAAGGCCGTTTCCTTGAACTTCATCATTAGGGACAGTGCTCAGCTCACGCACTCCAGTTACACGCCAAATCTGGTGCAGCCGTCCCACATTTGGGAACTGGTGTGTGGCTTCCTTTTGTGGAACTGCGATTTCTCCTGTCTGTAGAAGAAAAGTTTTCTGTCTGACTTGAATTTCCCCAGGCCTAGAACGATAGCCATGTTTCTATTATCTTAAATAGATCTTCACAAACCTCTGCCATGGAGGGGGCTTTGAACTAATAGGCGTAGGGGCAAACGGCATCCCACTGGGAGCGCTCCCTAGTGCATGGGAACGTTCTGTAGTGCATAGGATTTGCGTCTTAATTTGAGGTTTAGCCAAAAGAAGGATGTCAAAATACTGATCTTTCCAAATTGTATGCAACATGTGTTAGAGCTGGCTTTACTTCAGTCTGCATCAGGATTGCTGATACAAGTAACTAATACAAATATTACTGAAGGGTTCATTTTTCTCCTTTAGTGTGGCTGCTAGTGCTCTGGAGTTTCCCATGTTTTTTCTCTGAATATTACTTACTAAAAACACACATTAAATGGGTTGCCTTTTAGGCTATATATATATATAATGGTGTGGCCAGTGATGTTTATTGAACAAAGCTACAGCCTGGGTCAAAGTCATGTTAAACTGCAAGCGTGCATTCCTTATATGTTTTAGCAGGAAAGTAATGTTGAAGGAATATAGCTGCCGTCCTACAGTACCTGGCAACGGATGCATTCTCCTACTTGAAGATTTCCTAGCATCTTATTTTTGTGGGGAAATGAAATACATTACATTTTTCAGATTGGATGAGAGGCGTAGGGACATTTTCGTCTTTGCTCTGGCTATAAACATTACTCCTCAGGAAGTTAGGATCAAAGAGCAGAAATGATGCTTCATCCTTACTTTGTTTCTTAATGAATTAAACAAGTTATTTTCTCTTGTCCTGGGCTCTGGCAGACCTGAAATGCGGGAATGATGGATGTGGTAATGGCTGCTTTTCTGTAACAGATTCCTTCTCTGTTTTTTCTTTTTCCAGCTCACCTACTTGTTTCAAATATATCTATCCATTTCTTGAAGTACTTGTAATGAGGTTTAATTGCAAATACTGAAAAATTCTCTGTTCCCAGATAGTAGCATAGCTAGGAATGGAAATTTAGATCGGCCCAAGTTTGCTGTCCAAGCGACAACCATATTTCTGCTTCAGCAAATCACTCCATTGGCAATGTTTCAAACAAATGAGCAACCAAAGTGATAAATGCCACCCTTTTACAATTTTCCGCAGAGAAGGCTATTAAAAAAAGACTCGATAAATTTCTTTTCATTGCAGTACTCATCTGGGTTCTGTTCTGAGTTCTGGAGAAGCCGGAGCCTACTTGTATCTCTGCTACGCATTTCAGCAAGTCACCTCAGCCTAAAGCACTGGGGGTGGTATCACACATTAATACGTTGATCTATGCTCAGGACCACAGGTACCTTCCCCACGTGCTTTGTACGAACACCCGGTGGTGAATAAACGCCGGTCCAAGCATTCCCATCAGATGCAATCATTGACAGAACTGGTTTTGGATGAGGCAATGAACTCGGGCTTCCCTTTGCATCCGTGAAACAAGCTTTTGCCTTCGGAAAACTGAATAAGCAGCTCACTTGCCAGTAGATTTCCATGTTGAATAAATGAAAATGAATGCAGGAGGGAAGGGAAAGTAAGTATGACAGCAGATATAGGTAAGGAGTTTATAGCCCAGAAGGAGCAATGAAAGTTTTAGGCTGTGGACATTTTTCCCCACTGCAGTGTTATGACCCTCATATATTGTGAAAGGGAAGATATTACACCGTAGCTGTGTTACTATAAAGTTATAAAATGGATGGGATGGTATCTTTCAAGGGAGACTGTCAAATTATTCAGTAGCATGGATAACTAACCGCGGAATTCTCTGCATGACAAGACTGAGTTGTAATAATAGCTTGGGAATAATGATGCTATATTTTTCCATTAAAGAAAGTTTTATTTCTGGAACCTTGACAGATTTTTAGAGTAACGTAGACTTTCCTTACCACTGAAGCCCACATCTTTATTACAAAGCCAAACTGTTCTCTCCGAAACCACATTATGCATGTTGTAACAGTACTCTCCCACAGACGATGAACACTTAGAACATATTTTTCCATGTGAATCATCCATTCACTTAAAAATAAATTCTCTTATTAAACAAAACACAACCATGTGACAAGTTTTTAGGTTTGTGTTCCATCTCTCCTTTTCATTAGACTATTTACATTTTATTGCTCTTTCAAATAATTTTCTGATGATTGCATCATTTTTCCCCTTTAACTTCCCCCCCCGCTTTTCTTTTCAACATAATATAAAGCAGTTTCCACCCTCACTTTCTTGCAAGCACACCTAAGTAAAATAAATGACCAAGAACTGCCCCTGCGGTGGGATGAATGGAAATAGATCTGTAGTGCTTCTTGAGACCAGCGGTCACACAGCTGCACAGAAAGTTGCCTGTCTGCATTTCTCTGCTGGATAAAGCCCTTCAAGAGAAACAAAGCCGTCATTACCATCCCTACACTGATCGCTGAAAAAAACAGACACCTTGCAATTTTTTATACTTTCCTTCAAAACTACAAGGTTACAAGGGAGCATGAAAAGCATATGCTGTTGTTGTAAGGCTGGCATTCTGGGTGAGCATCCATCACCAGGTGCTAAGCCTTGCCACCGGTGATACGGCTTTTCGTGGGTATTATCTGTCCATTTTACAGCCCCAGATAAAAGGTAAACAAGATCTCAAGTTCCAGGAGTGATTAGTTTTGATAATTGTTCTGCTGCTTGCTTTGTGCATTTTACTTCTATAAATACACACTAGGGGAATCATTTGTCTAGTGTACCATGGCACAGTCATTTCCTATATAATTTCATCCAATTGCTGCAGGAACTCATTTGAGCAATTGTTAATTAATCATTAACAATCATTAACTTTGGGTAGCAATGATTACTAATCAAGATTTCCATGCCGCATTTTTAATTTCTGAAGGTTCATCATTAATCAAATTAGTAACAATTTTTTGTTACTTGAGGAAAAGAAATGGTATGCATCCCATCCATTCCAAGGAACTGTTATAATAGCTTTGCCTTTAAAATCATGGCATGCCTTCACTCTGGCTGTTGTAAAAGTCAGAGGATTTTTTTGCTGCATAAATTACTTGAAAATATTTGCAGTTTAAATTAACAATGCTTTCCCATTGTTCACGCTCCTAACAATTATGCTGCTAGGAACAACCATGAAAGTAGCGACACACTCCAGCTATTTCCCTCAGCAGTTAATCTTCCTTGCCTCCTACCTCATGGCTTTGAAAAAAAAACCCTACTGTTTATAATACTTTTAATGCCACCTTTTTCTCAATGATGTAGCTAATAATAATCTATTTTTCTATTAGTGTACCCTCATGGCCCATCAGCTTGTAGCTGAAGTAGATGTTGCTGCATCAGGACTTTGTGCAGCTCTGCAATAGAGGAACATTTAATTCTAATTTTCTCTCAGTCTGCGATGGCTTTGCAGTGTCCCCTTGGAAAGAAGAGAGTGGCACAGCCCATGGATGACACGCAGCTGGAAACCTTCCCTTAGAAAGAAAAGCCAACCAGGTGTCTCTGCTCTCCTTCCTCCACACCTTTACCTGCCATCCTTGATAGCAATGGCAGTGGGAAGGAAGGAGCAAGGGTGGAGCAGAGCTGCAGCTGGGCTCCACCACATTTCCAGCGAGGACCTTCACCCTCTGCAGCCTGGCCAGGCTGCACCAACCAGTCTCTGTACTTCCAGTCCCACGTGGGACTTTGGGTGACCACGTGGGAGAAATCAGGCTTGGGAAGTCAAAGATTTCCCCTTTCTGAGGTGCAATGGAGAAGCAGCTCAGTGGCTGACACATTTACAGCAGGATGTTTGCAAGCACTGGGAGGACGAGGCAGATGGGCTCCCTAAACTCCTGGTTCCCGGCTCAGCTCCAGCACCCTGGCCTCAGGCAAGCAACTCCCATGTGTATGCCTTCACTCCAGCCAGAAATAAGGGAGTAATAATTAACTCCACAGGGCTGTGAAGTACTTGAACAAGAAAAGAGCAACGTGTTTGAACAGCACCTCCATCCAGCTGAGCCTACCTCCGCCATGCCCTAGCGAGCTGCAGGACCCTGCCATGCTGGGGCTGTGCTTATCAGGGTGCGACCCATCAGCCTCAGGATGGAGAGATAAACTGCTCCTATCACTGCATTTACTGAGATAAACTGCTCACACAGTCACCTCACGGGGAGCTGTAAAGATTAAGGCTGGCAAGTCAAGTCCCCTGATGGTGAAAATGCTATTGAATGGTGCTAACTTTTTATCACCGCTGCCTGCTGCACAAATACTTGCTATTACATTTATTATTAAAACACGTTTCCCATAGAGCTGAAGATTGAGAGGCCATGAATAGTATCGGGCTGAAATCAGGGTGATCTTATTTCAAGGAATTCCAGAGGAATGAACAATAGCTTGCCACTAATTGCAAAGAAGCTTTGATAAAAACTCTGAACGGATTCCCAACAGCGCATATTTTCCAGAGCCCGCCTGGTAATTTTCAATAAAACCCAAGAACAATATGACCATTAACTCTTATGTTAAATGTCATCCAGATTTGTTCATATCATTCTTCACTGCACTGCATCTTTTCTATGCGTGTTTTTGTAATTTATGGTGTGTGGCCACATTTGGACTCTCTCAGTTATACACCCGTGGAAAAATGTTAGATGAAGGTCAAACGAGGCCCACAAGGGATGGGCGATTACCTTTCTCATCTCACTCTTCTTGTACTAGAAGTACAGAAGTTATCTTCTAGCCTGTGGCTTCATTTGTAGACAGATTACATCTGCACAAACCCCTTCCCATGGAAAGGTTTAAATATGCACAGCAGACAGATAGATACTTTCTTGAAACGGCCAAGGTCATGAGCAGTGATAGCATTTGGGTTGCATGGTGAACTGCAGGGGGGTGGCTCGTAGCCACCTCTGCAGCGCTGTGCATGTGCACGGCTCCCTCAGTCAGTCTGCTGGAGAAGGAGAAAGCGATGTCTGACCCCTGACTCTGCCGCTTGGAAGGGGGCAGGACACCTCCCCATCCCCCGGCCAGATCCGTCGCTGCGTTAGGAGGATGTCAGCAGAGGCCTGACTCAAGACCCACTGTGGTCTGTGGAGACTTCCACTGCCCTACGGAGATTTTCTCTTTGTGCTAGGACATGCTAAATAACATGATATGATTGTTGAAAAAAAAACCCCAACCTTTTCATGCCTGGCTAGTGCTGCTCCTGTTGTTTGATAGCTGTAAATGTTCAGAAGGTTCCTGGCTTTATGGGGATATTGAAGTCTTCCCAAATGTAATAATACTGCTTCATTTCTGTGAGCATTTATACAAGGTACAGGTTGGTTTTGCTTAAATTTGTTGCCATTTAAAGTTCCGATACCAGTATCAACACCAGATGTCTTAAGTTACCAGCCAAACAAGAAAGCTTGGTGGATGGTTGAAACAATTTGTACTACCTCATGGGAGAGTTAATTGTTCAAATTATTCAGCAAATATTTCAAATTCACAGACAATTAGAAAATCTTCTGAATACTTTGTTATCATGAAAGATCTATGTCTAAACAGAATACTATTTTAAATTAATATTTCAACTTGCTCATGTTTAATTTATTCTGTGTGGCTGGCCTTGTTTTGTCCTATTGACAGTGGAAGTAATAAATGTATGAATGTGCTCTGATTCCCCAATTCCCTATTTAATAAAATATATTAAAAAATTAAGAGCGAGCTTTAAGGCACGTCCCACTGCGTGGTTAGTTTTCTTAAGAAGATTAGCAGACGTTACGGTGTCCCAGTCCTAACTGTGCTGGGATCTCGGCTGCCAGTTGCTGAAAGGCTGGGATCTCCCCTCACGTACACACAAGTCATTAAAAAACATGATTGTTGGTATTTTAATTTGCCTAAATTAGGAGATGTCTTGATATTGCCTAAACTGGTAGATGTGCCTGATATTCATTAGGCCAAATCTACTGCTGACATAAAGCCACAGAAAGAAATGGTATAAATGCAGCTAACTCTGATGATCTAGAAAGACCTTTGGTACAAGACATCTAATTTCAAGATAAGAATATCAGCTATTATCTTCTTTGTGTTTAAATGCCAAAGTGCATTAATAATAGTGCAGATATAGCGTGGATGAGATTCTTTGCATCAAACGTTGTACCTGCAAACAACCTAGGTAAGGTTTCTTTTCTTCGCTCTGCTTTAAGGTGTCCTCTCCACCTCATGACTCCGGTGGGGCCACCACTCTGCCCAGCAATATGTCAGACTGAAGGTACAAAAGAGAAATTTTGAATGTTTGCATCTCTTCCTAATCATTTAAACACATTCTTGATTTGAAATATTGAACATTATGACATAATGATGTATTTTTTCTCCCAAAGAAACCCTGCAGCTTGTTATGAGGTGAAGCCTCCTTAGGAACTTCTGTATGGAAGAAAATGGCTTGTACCCAAGCAAATCACTGACACTTTGCTGGGATGCAGTGGCCTAATTTTCTTATGGACGAGAATGTGACCAGGTCTACTCTGCCCTAGTGAGACCCCACCTGGAGTACTGTGTCCAGTTCTGGGCTCCCCAGTTCAAGAAAGATGAGGAACTCCTAGAAAGAGTCCAGAGGAGAGCAACTAGGATGATAAAGGGACTGGAGCATCTCCCCAGTGAGGAAAGGCTGAGAGGTGGGCTTGTTCAGCCTGAAGAAGAGAAGACTGAGAGGGGACCTCATCAACACATAGAAATATCTCAAGGGTGGATGTCACGAGGATGGAGCCAGACTCTTTGCAGTGGTGTCCGGTGACAGGACAAGGGGCAATGGGTACCAACTGAAACATAAGAGGTTTCAGTTGAATATGAGGAAAAACTTCTTTGAGGGTGACAGAGCACTGGAACAGGCTGCCCAGGGGGGTTGTGGAGTCTCCTTCTCTGGAGAAATTCAAAGCCCGCCTGGATGATGTCCTGTGTAGGATGAGGTCCTCTAGGAGAACCTGCTTTAGCGGGAGGGTTGGACTAGATGATCTCCCGAGGTCCCTTCCAACCCTTGACATTCTGTGATTCTGTGATAGCAGCAGGCTGCACCAAGAGAGGACAGCATCCTCTTCCTGGGGACAGCAGTTTTCCCTCTGGGTTAAGTTACAGAAGCTGGTTTGCGGGCTAGAGCTGAAGAGCTGGGGTGTCTCTCTGGTTTCTGAAAGCTTCTGCCCAGGCGACACCATGTAGTTGCACATTCGTTGATAACTTAAGTTTCTTAAAATAGCTGAAAACCTGGTGTGGATGCTCTCCATGTACTTGATCACAGATGTGTATCTTACTCATGGGACAAGCCAAGCTAGAGACCCAACATTTGAGAACTGGTGTAAATGTTAGTAACTGGGTTGTTTTTTTAATAGAAGATCCATTATAGATGCAATTCCAGGGTCAGGCACAAAGTAAAGCCCTCACAGGTAGGATTGTCAGACAAGCTCTGGCAAATCTGTTGGGCTGAGAGGGACAGAGCCTGTGCAACAGCTTCCCCCATTCACATTGCAGCCTCTTAATAGAGTCTGCCACGGAGGACAAATGTTCAGGGAGGTACTTACTGAACCAGAGCGGTCAAAGTGCAATTACGTATTGGTATTTGTCAACTTTAGCCTAATAATAGGAAAAAAACCCCAAGCAAATAAAAACCCATAATAAAACCCACAATTGAACAAACCCCTGGTTTCCGTCCAGACAAATTCCAAATCTACATCTGAATTCTCCTGTAGACAGAAAGCAAGCAACCCAGAAAATGCTTATCCTTTCAAATATTTATGCTAGAAACCATGGATAGCTGTAGTATCTTTATTTTCTGCTAATTTATGTCCTTTTGTGTAATCAGATATTTTTGAATTACTCCCTTCTGACAACTTTATAGAAGGGCTGTAATTTCTTTTCTCCCTCCCTTGCTGTGCTTTGCAAAGTCACACTGCACTGCAACATTTAAAGCATGGATGGAATTTGACAGTACTTCATACAAAATGTACTTTTCAAGAACAGAAATAATAAATGCACAGGAAATTGCTATTTTTTTTTTTTTGTTATTGCCCATTAAATCCCTGGAAAGGGAAAAAATTACACTGCAAAGTTGCTAAAAGATCCACCAGCCCAATCTGTTTTTTAAACACAGAGGAAATTTCAGGATACAGTGCTGCAAGTAGGAAATTTTGAAACTAAGAAAATTTCATTTGGAAACCTCTATTATAATTTGCAACTTTATTTATACTTTGCCTTCTCTTCTGCAAATAATTTTTCCATGTTTTTGTCCGAGTATTAGGTGTTCCATTTCAGGCCAGGCAGATGTTGTAAGGCCAAGACCTCAGTTGTCACTAGACTTATAAATCAGTTTTGCTACACTAAGAAGCTCTAAAAGAAGTTAAGCAATCTGGTATTCCTGCTATAGGAAACAAATATCCTTCCATATACTCAAAAGCATTTTCTTTTTGTTGTTTAATGATAATATCCTGTTCTTTTCCTGATTTACATATTTTGGCCCTTCAGAATACCCTTCATCTTCCAATTAGTTTCCCCATTACATGTACAATTAAAGACAAATCAGATTATGGTGATTAGCATATATTATAAACCATTTTTCTAATTTCTGAGGGCATATTCCTACAAGGGATAACATAGAAATTAGAAGGCTAATTAGGCCAAAATTACCTTTGCTAATGAATCTAAGCAGTAGATAAATCCTCTAACAAAAGAGACGTTTTTGTGCTTTGGAGGTTGAAGGTGCGATTCTCAGGAACTGACATTAGCAATAAATCTGTGGAGTTTAAAGCAGATTTGCGAAGGGCTCAGCTCCAAAACACCTGAACTAATTCTCCGAAAATCTGCTGCCACTGGGTCTAACTGTGGTTGCTTAAGACATTCATAATGTTGTAGAAGAGATACTGGAGAAAAAAACCCTCTGTGTCAAGTACAGCTCTTCCCACTCCTCTTGGGGCTCACAGGGAACAAGGAGGAGGTTTGAGGAGCCAAATTTTGCACGTGGTGTGAGGGTATGGTCAGGCAGGAACGGCAGCACCCTGTCTGCGGGGTCGGTGAAGGCAGGGTGGGTGGCCGCATGCTTGCCCCCAGCCTATTGCCCAAAGAGACTTCGTGTTGCAGGGATGAGGAGCTGATGCAGGGCCATGGCCAAAGCGTCAAAGGCAGAAACCCACAGTGGAGGAACGCCAATGTTTCTATCCGCCCATGTTGCAAGTGCAGTGGTACCACTCCCTTATTCAACAGGAAAATATACTGAATTCGGGAGAAGCTGTAACCGAAGAAAGCATCTCTAAGTGTTGAAGCACGAGCTCAGTGCCTGGGAGACCCAAGGTGATTTGCAGCCACGGAGTGGGCACGCAGCCTTTGAAGGTTGGTTAGTCCCAAACCTTTATGCGCATTTGAGTTCTTGACTCTCCTTTGAATTAGGAACCAAAACGCCTCTGAGGCCTTCCATCTCAATATCCCTGTCCTGGAGTCCCCTATCTGTAAAAGGGAAAAAATAGTACTTTGTCCTTCAGATATGCTAAGTATGCTGACGAGGGAGGAGTGGTTCAACGATACAAATGAAAGGGCATAAAAGTACCTAAAATCCCCCAAATAAGGACTGCTGGAGCTAATGCAGGCATGGTCCTTCCCAGGCTTGGACACATAATGAAGTGGCACTATTCACCAGAGGCTTCCTTTCCCCCCTTTCTCCACTGGGATAGATATCTTTGTTTGGCCTGGAACAGAGTGCTTCTGCCCCTTGTCCTTCATTGGGATGTATGTTTGGAATATCAGAGTCAAACTGTTCCTGTTTAACAGCTCTATTTTCAGAGGCTAATTACCTGTTGAAACTTTCAGCCTCTGAGCTGAAGTTTTCCAGACCATGTTTCTGCCCTGGATTAATTTCATTTAAACGTGTAAGTAACAAAGCGCAGCTATTCTTGTAGACAGGGAAAATATTCTCTCTTCATCTGAAGGAAAAAAGAAGAAAGTGATAGATTGTTTTGAACAGCTCCGGTGTTGAAATGGGAGGGAGCAAGAAAAGACTGAAACACTATAGGAAAATAGTCCTTGGAGAGGCGACGAGCCTTTTGGTGTTCCAGTGAAGCTAGCCAAGCTTTTGGGATGATAGTTTCCATATGCACAACTGGTTTGCACAACTATTTCCCCATATTCTACATAAAATGAGGCAGTGCTGTGCGTGGTGATACTGTTCTGTGTAAATGCTAAAATACCTCCCTAGCAGGTGAGGTGGGCTGTACCTCCATCGCTCTGCAACAAGTGAGGGTATGGGAGGAGTAGAACACTAGAAGGGAAGAAGCTTTAACATATGAAGCTGTCCGTTAGAGGTGATGGGTTTTGACCTGTCCAACAGCTGCGTAGCTTTTTTTCTTGGAAAAAAAAGAATAGGAAAAGACCTACTATTGCAGTCACTGAGCACATGTGTATGTGTGTGTAAGGCTGCTCTTAAAAGAAACCTGGCTTAGCTGACTCTGGCCTATGTGCATCAAACTGTTGAGATTGCGGCAGTATACAGCATCAGAGAACGTGGACTATACATTTCAAGAGGAGTATTTATGGACTTTGAAAGACCTGCAGCGAACAGAACTAAGCAAAAGGTGTAAAGGATTTTTGGAGGAACTGAGGCTTGTAGCTGTTTGGAGGAACTTAAGGGGCTTGTAGCTGTTTTTCAGGTCTGTCTCTCGTACAAGGACAGTGTTGTTTGCAGACCATGGTGTCTCATCAAAGGACTTGGGAACCGCAAATAGATCGATGGGACTAGTTGTAAACTGCTGTTTAATAAAAGAAGCAGTTTTCAATGAGTGTCACTGGCAAAACAGTCTTGACTTGGAGAATTTTACCTATTTAGTTTTTCAGCAAATTAACATAAAATTTTAATGACTGATTTGGATATCAAGGAAAAGAAAACAATTAAACAAAGACTTAGGGAAGCACCTTTCCTCCCCACTCCTCAGACTCAACTTAAGCCAGGCACCTCCCGTGCCTCAGCTTCCCTTGTTTCCATCAGCCCTCATACTCAGTCCTTCCCAGCTCCTCTGGTGAGGCAATGGGCAATGCTGGATGGTGGGTCTGCGCACAAGGGTTTCTTTCAACTGCACCTTCATTCTCACTTGTTTGCCTCTGTCCACCGGCCACAGGGGTGTTCCTGCCCTGGCATGGGTCATGCATGGCTACAGTCCCTCCAAGGTACCTCCTCTGGCACAGAGTGGTTCCTCTTAAGAGTGCATCTCCAGCCATGTCCCCAGCAATGTCCTCCCATGTGTCTCCTCTGCTTCCTCTCAAGTATCTCCCACCCTTGTGGCTCTTCCTGTGTTTCCTGTCCCTTTCCCTAACCATGCCAGAGGTGGGCACTGGGAATGCCTGGGTGGCTGGAGTTCTGCGTCATGCCCAATACAATGAAAGAAATCATTAAACCTGTTGAGACAATGGTGAATAAGAAACAATTTTCCTGGAGGGAAGGGTGGCCCAGGGTTCTAGTGGCAGCTGAGCAAACCACAGGCACCTCTATGTTAGGGAGACCTTGGGGCACTGGCAGCTGGTGGGTGCTGCTGAGGAGGGAAGGACAAGGTACCAGATGCATGTAGTAGGCGCAGAAGAAATAGAAGGGAGGTCAGAGCTGAGCAGATGAGTTACTTGGCCATGCTTTGGAGGAAGGAGGTGCTGTCCCTGATGTGCAGGGAGCGGTGTCTGAGAGAGGGGTGAACACCCCTGCCCAGGCAGCGAGCCGTGGGGGGAGCTCAGGCTGGCAGTCTGGCTCCAGGAGCCTTCAGGAAGACATCCATGCCTGGAAGGACGGGGGTTGGATGGATTATATTACTGCCTCTTCAACACTGGCACAGTCAAGGACTGTAAATGCCTCTGGGAGGCAGCCAGCTGAAAGCTGCTCACCGCTGCAGCAGCTCTTTTTGTGGCTTTAGGTTTCTGCCCGTTCAAAAGATGGCACTGGCTGCTCTGCTCCATGTACGGCAGCCCTGTATGTACAGGTTTTGTGCGAAAAAAGCTAAATCCCAGCCAGAATTAGGTGAACATTGCTATGCACACTCACTGGGCCCGGACTAAGGGGCTATCAAAAAGGAAAAAGCTGAGAGACTCCTGGGGACCTAAAGCAAAATTACCATAAGTAGGTTATTATCTTATATCCTCAGCGTTAAATGGATGGGTTGCCTTCCATTTTCCCTGGCCATTGTTGCCATTCAACACCCCTGCTTCCTCCTCAACACAAGATATTCCTACTGCTTGTACAACAGTTTGTCTGCTGGCACCCATGAGCTCAGTGGTAGCCCTTCAACTGTGACATGAAGCAGTCGTAAATCACAGCTCAGGTGGAATCATAGAATCATAGAATGCTTTGGGTTGGAAGGGACCTTTAGAGGTCATCTAGTCCAGCCCCCCTGCACTGAGCAGGGAACCCTTTAACCAGATCAGGTTGCTCAGAGCCCTGTCCAGCCTGGCCGTGAATGTTTCCAGGGATGGGGCCTCCACTACCTCTCTGGGCAACCTGTTCCAGTGTTTTATCACCCTCATTGTAAAGAATTTCTTCCTTATATCTAGTCTAAATCTACCCTCTTTTAGTTTAAAACCATTACCCCTTGTCCTGCTGCAACCGGCCCTGCTAAAAAGATGTTCCCCATCTTTCCTATAGGCCCCCTTTAAGTACTGAAAGGCTGTAATCAGGTCTCCCTGCAGCCTTCTCTTCTCCAGGCTGAACAACTCTGGAATCCCCAGAGCAGCTCTCACTGCCATCCTGCACTGGGCGTAAAGCCTTGCCACCAAAGTTACCCTCTCCACTTGGACAAGACCTATTTTGAGGCCTGGTCTGGCCAGCACGAGTGGAGCAGCCAGAGACCTTCTAACACACGTAGTCCCCAACCTTTTCTACCCCTGCCTGACTGTACTGGGGGTTGCCGTTGTTTCATCTTTCTCTTTGTCCTTGTGCTGTGAGGTGAATGCACCCTCAGAGGGGTGTCCTTCAACTGTAGCGGGGCTTGTTGACACTGACTCTCCACAACCATCACTGCACCATATATTTCATCTTGTTATGACATCTGCTTAACCTCAGGAAGGTTTTATGTTAAGGCAAGCCCTAGGAGATAACCTGATCAAGCTCATGTGAGTGTAATTTTTATTGCCTTGGGAAGGAAGGTTTCCTGCAACATAACATGCAACAATTCATAACACTTTTCTTCCCTGTGACACTTATAGAATAAGTAAGTGCAAGGAATTGTAGCCAAATATAGAATTCAAGACACAAAGAACTTTTTTTTAATGTTCTGGAAGAATTTATCATGGGGGTATCAGTGGGAGGTGGGAAGCAGAGCCTTTCCCTGTATTTCATTTTCCTTAGCCGTATGTGACAGTAGCTGTCTCTCAGTGTGACTCTTTCTCGTAAGCGTGCTCAGATGCAGCTGGAAGCTGGCTAGACTGTGACGGATGGTGCCAAACCTCTATTGTTTGGCTGAAGATGAGTATTTTGGAGTGGTTTTGCTTTAACAACAACTTTCCGTTCTCTCTGAGGTCCAGGAAAAGCTCCCAGTGAGGCAAGAATCATGGGAAAGGTAGCGATGTAATGAGTGTAAATCTACCATTACTCTGAGATAATTTCTTTAGGCTGAAAGATGAAAAAAACTCGGAAGCATTTCCATGCCTGGGTAAGTATTACCGATGAGCCGTTGCTAGAACATCATGCTCCAGGACAGACCTTTCACTGAAGAGCAGACGGACGCCGCCGGTTGCGTATGATCACAGCCGTCCGAGCGCTCCAGCTAGGCTTACACTAAAAATGTTGGCTGCAACAGGAATGTTGGCTGGGGCAGAGGCATGTGTTTTAATACAGAAGAGCCGTGCCAGCAGCAGCCATAGCGTAGACGCAGTCGTGCTGACAAAAAGTGCTCCTGCCAGCGCAGTGTATACAAAGTGTAACAGCAACGGAGACTCCCTTCCCAGCTCTTGGCATCCACTTGGGGAATTGAACTAGAAGCATCTGCTGTTCCCATGCAAGCTGAAGAGCCGAGGCCTTGGAGGCGGCGTTATCCTCACTGGTCTGGGCATAACACGCCTGCCCGGGGTTGGTGGCTGCTGCCGCTGTTCTGAGCACAGCCCCAGAAATCAGTGGTTCCCACTGGTGGAGCAAGTTGCACCTTCAAACAGGGGCAGGCTTTGGGTGTGGAAGGAGCTGGTTGCCCCTGTGCACTGGGGTTTGCGTGGATGTGCCTGTACCGGTGTCTGGTCTCCGAGAGCTCAAATCAGGGCTAATCCCCATCATTGATAAGTCCTTATAAAAATCCTTCTAAGAGCAGTAAATCTTGCTAAACAGCCACTTGGCAAAAATCACAACCAGCTGGCTCAAGAAGGCTAAGCTAACCGGTATCAAAAATTTCTTCAAAGTGAGCACCCTCAAGGCCCTGCAAAATGCACCCACATGGATACGATCCTGGGGCCAGCATAGAGCAAAAGCCAAAGGGGTCTCAAGGAGATGAGATTTCGGCTTTGCTCAGGAACGAGATACCCCGAAACAACAGCTTACCTTGTTAGAGACTAGCTGGTGCCAGTGCGAGGGAATTTACATTCGCTAGACAAATGCAGATTCCAGTGAGAAGATTAAACTTGTAAGAGTCTTATGGGAAATAAACATCCTGGTTAGGGAGTGTGGCGGTGTGCTCCCCTCTCCCTCTGACTCCCCCTCCCTTGACCTCTTTCAAGTGATAACCACCTGTGGCGGTGGTGATAGATGTGTCTGGTCCTGAAGGATGCACCCACTGGATGTGGGGGGAGACAGATAACAATACAGTAGCCAAGAGCTATTGTGGAATGTGCCCACCTAAGCACAGTGGTCAGTAGGCAAATATGGCTGTGAGCCAATTATCTTACCCCCATAAATAGCGAGCAGCCCAGGAGCCCTTGGAGCTCTCCTGCACGGCAGCAGGCTGCACGCCAGGATCTCCCCTTGAGCAGGGACCCCTCTCAAGGTTATTCCTCGAGGTTACCTCCTCCTCCTTACCACAACAGATCCTCAGTAAGTGGCTAACAGTATGCTAACTTTGAAATCTTAGCTAAGTGACATAAAGGATTGATTGTGCATACACAGTCCTTTAGACATAAACCGTTGACCAAGTCTGGGACTAGGATTGGATCCAGCTGCACCTGGACCCCTCTCTGAGGAAGGAGTTTAGAAAGCAGGGGGATCTTTTCTGAACCTCATGACTCAATGGGAGGGTATCCCTGACAAGTTTTGTCTGACCCTGTCCTCTGTGCAGTAAATAACCAGGTGTACCTTGCCATCAAATCTTACAAACTACTTGTTGCGTTTACCACTCAAATTTGTTAACTCATTGTTTTACACTAATAAACTATATTATTTGTGCCTCCTTCTCACTCCATCCGTGACAGGGAGGGAGGCTGGAGAAGCAGCACTAAGTATAACCACTGGGTACTGAAACCTCAGCAAAGAGCGTTAATGGAAAACTTGATACCCAAAGTGCTGAAGAAAACCTCAGGAGTCCATTTGAAAGGGGATACAGAAACTCTGTGCGTGTGTAAGATAAGGAAGGAGGCCAACAAACACTGCTCTGTCAAAGGCACTGGGTGGGATTTAAGAGACAGGAAGAGGATCCAAAAAGCTGTTAAAGCTGAGGGAGACTCTGCTTCCACAGGTAATGGGATTCTGATTTTCCTGACCTGAGGTGCAGGATACAAGCAGGACAAAAGGAGTTTGTTCTTAATGGAAAAGTAACCATTTGAGTAGAAAGAAGCAGAGGCGGAGCCCTTATCTCTATTATACTCAGTCATTTTTCTGGCTAAAGCATATGCTTTTGGGAAGGGCGAGGTTGATAAGGCAGAGAAAAAGTCCTGCCAGACCTTTATTTGAGAAGCTCACACACACACAAAAGGCATTTTGTATTCTTACATGTATCCTTACAGATTGTGGAGAAATAAAGGACTGAACTACCTAGACAGCAGGACCCTAGACTTGGCCTAGACTGCCAGATCACTGATACTTTCAGATACTGGTAAAACTCAGTTCCCTGGCGTAACAACTTCCCTGAGGTTGTATTTGGGCTATGTTTACATCAAGTCTTTGCACACCAGGCCTGGATGATTATGGCCTTCCCCTCCCAAGAGAGGATAAGTTCTTGTTCCTTTTTATACCAGAGATCTGTTTTCTTGTACACATTACAAGTAAATGCATACTTTCTTACACATATTCTTTTAAGAATGTGATTTAATGTAGTATAGGAGGCCTGATTCTGCAACACCTCAGTGCTTGAAATCAGAGGGAGACAAAAATGAATAAACAACTGGAATGACTTTTGGGGTTTGTGCTTTTTTCACTTATTTATTCTCTTAACTGCCCAAGTGCAACTGGCTACAGAACGTGCAAGGCCCCAAAAGCTGCGGTGCAGTAAGATGTCAATGTTACACCTTCACAGGTCTCTATATTCTAGCTTTGCTCTAAAAATAAACACTTCATCAGCCCCTGACTGTGCCATGGCTCATCTTTGTCATTTTTCTTCATTGATCAAAAATGAGCTTTGCAGATGTAGCAGAAAATGTAATTTCTTCAGACAGTATCAGAAAACAGAAGCAGACAGATATAGAGCTGAATTCATTCTACCCATGAAGGTACAATGGGCTTGTTTAGATAACAAACAGATTATGTTATTTTAAAAAATGGTATGTTTTAAAAGTGGTTCCCTGTCATCCAGGATGAAAGCCAAGAACTTTTCTAGTTCCTGAACTTCTGAAGAGCATCTAGGTGAGCTCACAGGGGGGGTTTCAATGATCCAGGCATCTGTCAAAAGGGCAACTTGGTATTGTGCAGAGAATTCAGGCAGCTCTTAGACCACTAGTGACACTTTCACAATGCCAACTGTGAAACTGTCCACTGGGGCGATGCTCTGTTGATGTGTTGTTCCCAGGAAGAAAAGAATTGGGGTTGAATATGGCCATGAATGGCAGCTTCAGCTGCAGTGACCACAAGATGTTTGAGTTCAGGATTCAGAGGAGAGAGAGGAATGTGAATGGTAGAGTCACGACTGGATTTTAGGAGCGTGGACTTCAGCTCAGTGAGGGATTTGCTAGGTCGTATCCCTTGGAAAGTGTCATGAATGGGAAGAAGGCTGATTTTCAAAGAAGTAGAGAGCACTCAGGAACAAACCATTGCGTTGTGTAGGAAGACTGTGTGTTGCAGCAAAAGGCCAGTGTGGTGAAGCGGGGAGTTTCTTGATGAACTACAACACAAAAAAGGAGCATACCAGGTGCTAATACAAGGGCAGGCAACAAAGGGGTTGTATGAAACCATAGCTTGGGAATCTACATACAAAATCAGGAAGGTCAAAGCCCTGGACCTGATTGTAAGGATACCAAGAATTCTATGGTTATGCTAGTAGCAAAATTGCATGTGGGTCTGTTGGAGGAGACAAGTTAGTGTTGGATGATATGGAAAAGGCTGAGAAATTAAAATAATATTTTTTGCTTTGGCTTTCACAAGCAAAACTTGCTCCTGGACCACCATATGTGTCAGCACTATTTGGAGACTGGAGGGCCAGGCAGCAGTGGGGGAACAAGGCACTACTTGGAGACCCTGGATGTATTCAGATCTATGGGGCTGGATGAGATTTTCCTAAGAGTGCTGAAAGAATTGGATTATGTGATTTCGTAGTGTGTGGTCTGTTATCTTTGACAAATCATGGCGATTGGGAGAGGTCTGTGACAACAGGAAAAAGGCTAGCAGTAAGTCCTTAAGAAGTGCAAAAGAGAGAAGCCAGGGAACTCCACTGCAGTGAAGACCAGTCAGCTTCACCTTGGTTCCTGGAAACATCGTGGCACATGTCTTCTTGGGATACATTCACAGACATGTGATGGGTAAGAAGGTAATCAGAAATAGTCAACATGGATTGCCTTCTACAGCAGCGTGACTGTGTGGAGAAGGCGAGGGCCATGAAAGTAATGCACCTTGATTTTATTAATGATTTTGATGCCATTACCCACAGCATTCTCATTTGGAAGCTGAAGAAATATGGGATGGAGAAGAAAACTGTTAGGTGGACTGAGCCACTGAGCTCAAAGGGTGGCTCGCATTTGGTTGATGGTCAAACAGCAGGGGCTGTTTAACGTCTTCATCAACAACCTGACTGATAACACAGAATGAACCACCAGGAAATTTATAGAAGATACTTAGTTACAATAAGCATCTGACAAGATGGGTGGCAGAGCTTCAATCCAAAGGACTTTGCTAAACATGAGGACTAGGCCAACCTAAACCGCTTGAATGGTTTAACAAGGAGAAATGCAAAGTTTTGTACCTGTGGCAGAATAACCCTGTGCATCAGCACAGGCTGGGGAGTGACTGGCTAGTGGTAGCCCTGCTAAAAAAGCCCTGGGGTTTCATAGCGAATGAGTGCTGACAAGGCACTCTTACTGCAAATAAGGCAACTCATACACTGGGCTACAATAGGAAGATCCTAATGTGGCTCTTCATTAGGAAGATCCCCACCTTGAGCTGGCAACAGCCCTGCTTTGAGCAGGAGGTTGGAGTAGATGACCTTTCAAAGTATATTCTGACCTACATTTCCCTGATCCTGTAGCTTCAATCTCAATAGCAGCTTATCCTCTGAATAACTTAATGGTTTTTTCCTCAGAAAATATGGATGAAAGGCTCCACTGATCTATGTATATATCAGGGTGAACTTGAGACAGTACTTTAATTTTCCATACAGAGTCATCTCCCTCCCCAGACAAGAACACTTACCATGAACTCATAAGGTGGGCAGAAGGTTATAAATGTGGTGTGTGAAAGTTGGGAGTTTGCTCAGTTACGCTCCTACCCTGGATAGTTCTGGCTGGTTTAAAACTATTTGCTTTATAGCTTAATAAAGTGATGGCAGTTGTTATGAATTTTGATAGCTGGGAGGGACTGGGTAATAGCCCTTTCTTGTTTTCATTACTGGCCTGTATAATTGCACTTAATAAAAGCAATAATTTCTTAAAATGCACTTTGTGTATTGCAGCTGTCCTCAGGCAAGAGGACAGCATGTCTGGTTAAACACTCAGCCTTTAGAGCAAGAGCAGAAAGTCTGATATTCTCCTCTGAATCGTGTAAGAGGAGAAAGAAGCATATCCCTTCCTGAGGGCAGGGGTTTGAAATTATAGTCTCCATCTTGCTCTGGTTTCCCCAAACCCTTTTGGTACACTCATCTAAACACCCACTCTTCTTCTAAATTGAAAAGGGAATATGCTTTTTGCTTTTGGGGATTACTGACTTGAGCAGAGCCCCTGGGTTGAGATCAAAGGCTCGTGGGAAAATGATGAGCTAGCCTTTCTCCAAGTGAAAACACAGCAGCAACCCTCCCAGAGTTCTGTTGTTGCAGTGGCATGAACGCTTTCGCCCAAATTCATCCCATCGCATCGTAGGCACTTAGTGAGGCACCTAAATTAAAAATCTCATTGACTTAAGCTCTCTTATTGCCTCAGCCAAGGAACTTCGGAATGAAATTTAGCCCTCCTACGACCTGAATTACTCTTTCAGGGTGCCTGTCTCTCTCAGGACACTAAGGAGGCCTTGGGTGACTCATGTAGGCACTCCAGACCTTTTTGTTTATGAACTTGAAAGTCAGGATCTAGATATTTTGTCTATGTAAAGCTTACAAGTTGTGGTTAATTCTGTTGGCTGAACGCGTCGGTGTGGTGAGCCAGCCCAGGGCTGACGCATTGCTGATACTCAGCACCCAGACAGCCTGTAGGATGCTACAGAGGAAACAAAAGGGTCGTCAACTTCAGTGACTCTGCTGTGGACAGACGGACAAGAGATACGCTAAGGGTAAGGTCTGAACTTGAAAAACAGTTCCACAAGTGAGCGAGTACAACAGCTAAATATTGCCAACACGCTGCAGCTGTCCTCCCTCCATTTTCTTCCTTCTCTTTCCTTCTTGGAGGCCTCAGACCTGCTGTGAGAACAGTGTGGTTTGTTGTGCTGGTGTGCGCACACAGAGGGGACAGACTTCCAAGAACACCTCTGACTCCATTGCTAGATGTTTGAAACTCTGAAACTTAAATATAGCTGAAAGAAGACCTGCCATGGAGATCTGATAAAACTTAATTGGTCTTCTTGTCTCCCCACCTGCCTCGTTTACCTGTGCCTTCCTCCAGTCCCCCTGAACGATCCAGTCCCACTAGAGAGGCAGGTGAGCATGAGCTGATGGGCTGCTTCCTGAGCCTGTGCCTCCTGGCAGCTGAGCTCTTCCAGAAGCGGTGCGAGATAGTCAAGGTAACATCCTTCAGTGCATCATTTTGCATGCAGGTGCTGCTGCATGTTAACTGTGTCGAGGACAGCATTTAGCCTTTCCATAGCCCTGTTGGATTGCCTCCTCTTAAACGTTTCCTTACCAGGAGCTCATCTGGAATCCTCTTGGGCCTCAGCAGCTGTGTTCGAGACGGTCTGATTCAATCACAATCTTTCTAAGCGCCAGGTAAGACATCTCCAAACACTTCTTCTGAAAGAGGACACTGCCTTTTCTTCTGCCTTCTCCCACTCCAAGGCATGCAGTGATGTCTCCCCTTCCATTTACCATGCTCACCAGTTCTTTTTCTGGACATGCTAGTTCTGCCATACTTTAAGAAAAGTATCTAGTGCCAGTGTCTGGATGGAAACAGGAAGGGGCACTGCAGAGACAAGTTTTAGCACAGACATCAGGAAAAGATTTTTAAAACTGGATTCCTAATTCTTGTCTTCAGACACTTAAAAGGGGTGCCAAAGAGCCCAGTCAACAGACCTGATTCCAGGTGATAGGGTTTTTTTAGCTTGCCTCAGGTACCATCAGAAAATGCCCATCTTTCTCTGTTGTCCACCTTCCCTAGGCCAGGGCTGGACCATGCTGTGAATCCTGAGATGTTAAAGAAGGTTGTCTGCATCCTGGAAATCCTCTTTCCTGCTGTGAGCCTGGAAAACACATCCCAAGCCTCAAGAGTTGTTCCTATGAAATAAAGATGTTGGTGCCCATAAAAGATGCTGGCTTTCCTGTCCAGATGTCAAAATACACATCTAGCTTTTGTTTCATGGAGCTTACCCACTTGTTTGAAGTTGCAAGCACTTGCTGAGTGTTAGTTTCCTTCTTTCCTTGTTTCAAAGTGTACACTCCATGTCTGTATAAAAGTATCTCCAAGTGTAGGAAATCCTTCTTCCTTTCATTGTGCATCTACTGGACATGTCATCCCTTTGTGTAAACAAAAAGACTAATTTTGAAAAAGTGGAAAATCCCAAGCACTTAATTGAATTAACTCATTTTTTGCCTTCCAGTAGATCGTATTTACCCCATTTTGCGAAGTGTAACACTCCTGAAACTTTCGACATGTTCCTGAGGGATCCAAATCCCCTAGGTGCTCAAGGCATCCAATTAATCAGGGATGACTTGGATTGCTGTATAAGCCTGGCCACAGATGGAGTGGTCTCCATCTCACTGGAAATCATCTGGAGGATGTAAATTATATTAAAAATAGAAATAATTAATTTGTCTAGACATAAATAAATTGTGCAGGGAGTTAACTGTTACAGTACTCAGAAGAGCTCTTCTGCAGGGCATGTGCTCTCAGGCCACGGAGATAGCCGGCCAGGCTGTGGAACGATGGGGAAGGTAGTACCTGCTGCCTGCTGCATCTGACCTTTCAGCCCCAAAACACAAGGAACCCGGAGCCGCTGTACGATCTCCAGCAGCCCAAGCGGGGCTGATCCAGCCCGGGCTAGCACAGGGGACCTTGCTTGGTAGGATTATAGTGACAGCAGCGACTCTGTAGTCAAGTGTTTCCGTATGACTTTGAAGTGTATTTTTTTCTTTTTCATAAATAGATAGCTATCTTGTTTCCCCAAAGAAGAACAGAGCATGGTTTCACTTCCCAAGGACACTCATGTGCCTGCGCGCAGGAAGGAAACATCTGCGCATGTGGGCAGGGGTGGTGAGGAGTTTTTGCTCTGTGCTGGCTTGTGGGAATTTATTGCAAGCCACTTGAAGGTTTTAATAAAGTGGGTAGCATGCTAATGTCCTGGTACTCAGGAGTATTTCTGGGCTGGGGTTTTATGTTTGTTCTACTTTTTGCTTGTTGTGCCTGAGATGTCAGAGAAGATTTCCAGGGGACCTGTTGGAATCTGGAAGGCATCAGCGTGCCACCCACACTCTGGGTGATCCCCACACATTGTGTGGCACTACCACACATCACGCAGCATGAACGCCGGGGTCCAGGACCTCTGTGCATCCCCAGCCACTCCAATCACCAAGGAGATGTTGGCAGCCAGGGAGCCTGTGGGACAGCAGGGAGCAAGCGCCCTGCAGCCCCTCTCCACTACTATTACCTGCCAACAATATTAGTGGGTCACATTTTATGAGAGAAGGGTACACAGGTAGTTTATAGCTGTCGGAAAGGTGGAACAGGTGAATAGCTCAGAGGCTATCAACTTCAAAAGAGAGAGAAGCCAGAAGAATGTAACACAAAGCTATCGTTTGGATGCTGGCCACGCATGCTGGTTCTGGAAAATGGTCTGGAAACTTATGGGGTTTTAAGATGCAGTAAACCAACATTTAAAAAGAAATAGGTTCTCCTGCCCTCTTTATCCATTAGACGATGATGTCAATTCAAAATGTTTATGGTGCCAAAGGGCCTATTCAAAGCGATAGGGATTTCGAACCCCACCGGTCAAGACCAGGTCTTAACAAATGCCTCTTTGGAAATCAGTGCCACGGGCCTAAATCTGGCAGTCACAGCTTTGGAAGAGCCCAGAAGGTTTGTCTGTAAAAGAATGGCAGAGGGGTATTCTGTGGCATTTCTAATCCCAATTGCTATAAACTGTAATAGGATCTGTGATGCTTCAGTTGTTCGGAAGGGTGGCTTGGCAATTGTATCCTTCTTCTTCTGGCATTTTCCCAGTTTTTTCTTAGTAGAAATGCATACACAGGAAATATTGTTCTATTTTATGGAATTGGTCAGAAACTGGATAAAAAATAAATAAATCAATTAGACCGAGCAGTGACTGATCCCATTCTGAAGTCATTCCCGAATTACAAATGTTCCCCATCACTCTCTCTTCTCCAAGCCTGGCAGCTCTCTTCATTCCCAGACATTCCCTTCATTCCCAGCTTGTAATGTCTAGATGAAACACTATTAAATATAATTAACCATATTTAGGACATGCAATCTGCTGCCGTGCTGCTATCTATAATAACAGAGGTGCTTAAAAACTGCACAGAAAAAGAGAACTCAATTTTTTCAAGTGTAGCCCACCTACCGCTCAGTAATGGTTCTGTCAAACTGAATCTCCATGCCCTACTGTTAAAAACCAGGCATCTGGTATAGTATTCATTTCCAGAAATCTTTCTTCCTGCTCTCTGAAAATGGCCTCTTACTTTACTGTGACGATTTAAAAATACACCAGAAATGTATTTTCCTGCATAACTATTTATTCTGCCTTAAGAATACAGAAAAAAACAGATGGGGCCCATTTTCTCTTACTTGGTCCAAACATTTCAACAAGTGGGTTATTTTCCTTTACCAGCCTTTGGACTCCCCACTGTTCTTAATAGGATTATTTGGATAAGCAAACTCATCCAACTTTGGCCCTTTTTTAATCATACACCTGAGGCAGAACATGGAGCAGGTAGTGGAAAGAAAGGATGTCTGCTCTGGTAAGAGATGAGCTAATGTCACTTTACTATGAAAAGGCATAAAATTCTTCTCATGTGAAACAAAAACTCATTTTTTGGCATAAATCTCCAGTTTTATTTCTGCTATAGTTCAACAAACACAAAAAGGTGAACATAGTTTGGGAGGGGGAAAGGAGGAAGACTTGTTCTAACTACCTTATGGTTTACAGATGTTCCAGGTAGGCATGTAGACATCTCTTTTGTTCCAGAGTTACCCCTGTACTATTTTGCCAATGTTCAAACCCATTTTTCCCTTTGAGGGTCTACCTACCTCAACTGCAGTTGGAAGAAAATAGGTTACAGTCTAGCGTGCAGCCAAAGCAAGATGAGAAAATCAAATAATGATACAAAACCAGTTTCCACTACAGGCAGGAAAGGAAAATCTTCAAAAAATGAAATTATGAAGTAAAATCGGGTGGACATTCTCCTTCTTTTCCTTCATTGGTGAATGACCTAACAACACAAGGATGCAATGAGATGCTTATATCAGTGATAGATTTTAAAGACAATATTGAGATGGAGATCCTGAATAAGGGAAATTCAAAGCTAAGCAGTGCTGTAAGTATGCAGGTCGCAGAAGAGGTGCAGGTTAAACTCCCGTATGTCATCCTAGGTGGCCACCTTCTTCCCAAGCTCTGGTCATCAAGGAGCTGAAGCTGTAGTAAGATGTGCCAGTGGGCTGTACCTACCTTTAAGATGAAATATTTTGACGCTGGGAGTGACTGCCATGACTGAGGTGCTCTGGCACGCCACCCTGTGTAACGTTTGTTGCTTTTTCCTCCTCATCTGGCCTTTTTATAGAGGATTACAGGTTTATAGGCGCAACGGAACTGATGCTATGAGGGAGTGGAAGTAGGAGTGGGACTGAAGCATCCCTTCTACCTGGTGACTGAAGGTGTGAGTGACATCGATATGGTTCTCCCACTGTGCAAGAAAACATGCACTGCAAACAGATACAACAGCAAAAGCGAGCATTGTCTTCTTTTTCTTTTTTCTGCTGGGCTGCCAAAGGCTCCTGTTTGCTGAGATCCGCTAGTAGGGCTATTCATGAAACTCCTGTCATTGGTTCAATCCATGTGAGCTGCGTTAAACAATACCTATGAATGGGGTTGTTTAGACTAACAGAAGCGACTAAGGAGATGCTCTTCTGAGGAGCAGGGGAGAGCGGTGATGAGCGATTTGCAGCAAGCTAAGAGCACTCATCTCTTCAGCTGGTGCAGTTGCGTTTGTCCTCAGTATCGGGCCCTGCTGTGAATTTGGCCCAGTGAATTCATCACCCTGTAAACGTGGAGCTGCTTCCAACTGTGAATTCAAAGAGCAGGCATAAAATTTAAATGCTTTTACCAACTCCTTCAGCTAGAACTGCATTGGGACAGTTAGCTGTGGCACCTGAGAAACTAGCCAGATCTGTGAAAGCAGTTTTTTCAAGGAATCCTCTTATTTTGGACTCATTAAAAATCAGTCAAGTTACAGAATAGTGTGTAGGAAATTGCACTGCACTATAATTTCTCTTTATATTAGGCAGTGTGGGAATAAACCAAGCAGACAGAGCAGCATATTTGACAAGAGGTAGAGGAGATGACCCTGCACAAGGTCATTTTTGTTCCTGGACCAGACATTTGTCGCAGCCGCAATATTGTTCTGCTTTGGATGAGAAGGGTGTGCAATGTATTTTTCAATGAAATATTTAAGACACTGTTCCCAATGTGAATGTGGTCTAATGAACACTGTGTACTGTTAATGCTGGCTGTGCCTGTGACCTTGGATAAATCATTACATCTCGTTGTGTGTATCCCCGTCTATAAAATGTCTTCCTCACAGATATGTAGTGAAGATTCATTAGTTAATGTTTACAAAGTGCTTTGAAGACATAAATATGGTTATTACTTTAATGACTCTGAACTTTATGAGATTAAGAGGGCATCTTACCCTTTGCCTCCGTACTCATTAGTTGGGGGCTACAGTAACTGTCCCATAAATAAATGCAGCATTCACATCAATCTTTACACATATCTGTTATCTGCTACTAAATGTCTTTATAATTCTACACGGTCACTGGCTATCCACTGTCTATGAGTGCTTAGTATTTTGTAGCAATTAAGGAATAAATTATGTTCATTTTATAAAAATTGTACACTAGAGATGAAAATTTTTGCATGCACCAGTATGATTTGTCGCTCCAAGCAGCTACAGGATAATTTTTTTCAATCACGTCTTTACTTATACAATCTAGAGCACTTCATTTCCCAGGCAAATAGTAGAATCCCATCTGGATCTTGGGGTGCCATTAAAATGAAATAAGATTGAAATTCAGAAGTTTATTGTGTGCCGAATCTCTGGAAGACATTGGCAGCTATTGCTGTCGGTGTCTTTTCTGAGCTTCCAGACGAATATGCCCAACTGAGGTACCTCTGCTTCTTATGCTGTAGTTTAATATGCTACAGGAGATATCTCTAGCACAGTGAAGCACTAGAAGTCTTGATGAGAGCTATTGAAAAAGTGTGAATGCTTGTAAAAGCCTGACTAGCAATCACATGTATTGCTGAACCTCAGATTTCCACCAATGAAAACGGAATCAGACTTTTCCCCAAGTTGGTTGGTAATATCTTTTTTTTTTGCCTTTTTGGCCAAAAGGAATTGCAGTGCCATGGAAATGAGCAGGAGCTGTCAACTCTTAAAGTAGTTCAGCAGTGCTCGGATTTATATGTTGATGTATGGTCCCTGGGCTAATGATAAATAAGTGTACAGTTATTTATCATAGGCTCTGTCCATGCCTCCATTTCTCTATGTACTTCTGTACTTTTGTGTTGTTGAATGAGTTCATTTCTACCATGAGGAAGGGAAGGATACGTGGAGATACGAAGAACAAGAGCTGTGTGCTTGGCATGGCATGACATGGGCCATGAAAACCTGGATGAGACTATTTCCTTTACCAGGAAAGATTACTGGGAAGGAAGACCAGGAAAACCGTGAGCAACTGTTCACTGGTGACAAGACCAACTGTGAAGAGGCAGGTTTTTTGGCTTTGCTGCCATCTAGCAGAAGGTAGACAGCCTGACAGCCACCCACCCGCTGCGACAGAGAAGTAAATTAGATTCCTGAGGTAGGTGGGGATAAGGTGGGTTTTGGCTGAGGTCTGAGCTGACCATTCCGGCTTAAGGCCTCTGCATGGTGCTAGCTGACTGTTAAAAAGTGGCTGGGTTTTGGAA
>NW_009260774.1:3565094-3568265 GCF_000687185.1 Egretta garzetta
CTTCTTCAAGTGCAGAACTAGCTGAGACTCACTCACATCCCTGGAGGAGTGAACCAGGCTGCTGCTGCCCCGTTGGTACCGTTATGTTGAAGGAGATGTGCGGACAAAGATAAAGAGACTTAAAAGAATTCAGACATGCCCTCTAAAGGCAAACCTTCTCAGCAAGAGAAGAGCCTTTTTCTTGCTGAGCGCTGGATTTCTGGGGAAAGGAAAGCACTCCTCATGTACAGAACACCTTTAATAATAATCAGTTAATAATAACAGTCACCTTGATCTAGGTTTGATCAAGGTTCATGCTAAAAAAAAAAAAAGCTTTAGCTTCTAAAGCATTTCAAGCAAGTCATTAGCTGATTCTCAGTTTATACGGCTTTATCATCTGAACGGTCTTGAACAAAGCTTAGTTACGTAATGACCATGTTAGGCTCCTAAATGAGTTTCCTTTCCTGTAATTATTAATCCTCCAGCTTCCCTCTTCCTTGCAATCTCATTTTCTCCTGCAGCGTATGGTCCTTTCACAGAGACAGATAACTAGATCTTGTGGGCAGCCATTTATGGTCTGTGTTCATTAGTTCACAGGCAAAGGAAGCTAAGCAGACTCTACTCTGATTTTCCTTTTGTTCAATGGAAACCGAACATTTATTATGGTTTTGTTGCCGAGGGAAAGTTCAATTGCTAGCGCAACACAGGCTAAAAGAAAAAAAATCGCAGAAAGAGAGATGTTTCATGGTTCTGGAACAACTGAGCTCATGTATTTTCCAGGGAAGGAAAAAACCTGCTAAACCTGAGTTGAGGTAATAGAAATGTGCCTGTGAGGCTACGAAACATTATAAGAATCTTGAGATTAGGCTCAAACTAAGGATTAACCAGATCCCTCAGCCTGAAGGTTAAGCTTTAAAAGAAACTGAGGCAAGTTAAGATACAGGAATATACAGACAGATCACCCGGCTAAGTCTGCCCTGGAGCAGTGCTCATTATATGATTGAAAGTAAGTCGTTTTTCCTGCCAAATCAGATTAGATTGACTTTGTTAAAAGATAAAGTGGGAAGTTTTATTCCCATTTTTTTTCTTTTGGACATCACAATATGACAACGGTCATTTCTGTGAGCAATGTGTCAGAAGCAATGACACCCATGCTCAGCTGAGTTTCTGGGCTGCTGCTTTTTCCTAGGATGTATGAATTCAGCACTAAATCATGTTCTAGGTCTCTAAGCTACATTAGATGTCACATGCATGCAAATATGTGTCAGGTAGCTTAAGAAATCTTGGGGGGGGAGGGGGTGGGTGGTTGTTGACCAACTTTTCTTCCCGCTCGGGTGCAGGTGGCCGAGGAAGGGCAGTGAGGAGGGAGCACGGGGCATTCCTCACCTTCCTCGCTGGAGCTGTTGGCTCGACAACCCATTTCAGCAGAGCCTGGGGAAGCTCTCAAGGGGAGAGGGCTGGGCTGCATATTCAGCACCTCCAGAGACAAGCAGTCCACTTCACACTGGCAGGGTGGTGGGTGGGAGGAAGGGAGGTGGGGAGCGAGGGTGTCCAAGAAATCATCATGACCCATCAAGATGTGTGGGGCTGCTGGGTGGAAAAGCCTGCGTGCTGTGGGACCCTGCCCTATACGCTGCGGGTGCTGGCTTCGTGAGAAGGAACTTACCGCACTCCTCTTAAGTCCTCCTTTAATTTTGCAGTAGGGATATTCTTAAAATATTTAAGGAGCACATATAACATGCTTAATATTAAGGCACAAGCCTTCTTCAACTATTTCTTTTTCATTAAGTCCAGTAGACCAGAAGAGAATGGTGTCTCTGCTCAGATGTGGACCATAACCAGCCCTGAAGAGCTCAACCTGTCTGGTGCGGTGTCTGCAGTGCGGTGACATGGACTGCGTATGCTCTTTGTTGGGCTCAGCCTAGCAGAATTCCGTGGTTAGCCTCCGCACCTAGTTAAGAAGTGAAACATTCATATATGCTTAAGTAAAAGAAATGACCTTAACCAAGAGAGAAAATGAGAGATTAAAACAAAATAGCTTTCAAAGCATATTGTCACTGTCACCCAAATAATTGTTTTAAATCCAGTAACGTTAAATCAAATAGAGTATTTTATAAAAATGAGAATGTCTCATGCTGCAGAAATGCGCAATTAAGCCATCCAAGCAACACTACTGTGGCAGTACAATTATGGTTTAAAATGAGATTAAAATAAATTGATTTTTGCATCAACCTACCGGTGCCTTTACAATCACGTCAGTCTTTCTGAAGTCCACCTTGGTGCATGCTTCCTTTATGGACTGGGAACTCCTGGGAACTCTAGGGAGCATTCCTCTTTTATGTTCACCAGATCAAGCCTGGTTGAATTAAGGCTGTTTTGAGCTGAGATTTATTTGTACCTGCCATCCAAAGCTGCCCTCTGAAAGCAAAGAGTCTGTAAACTTCAGTGCCAATCAGATTCAAAAAAAAAGTAGAGTTATGCGAGTGCTCTTTATATTATTCTGACTTACTGCTTCTTCCTCTGGTAAATCACTCAAGGCCCTGTAAGTGCTTTCTGTGATAATTTACTTACATTGGGTCTAGTGATTGCAATGGAGTATGTCTATGCCAGCACAGCCTCCCTAACTGTCGGATGTTTTTGGGGAACCTCTGAGTAGGCTTTAACTCGAATTGAGTTTTCAGGGCAGGAATTATTTTTCCAGATGTGCGTATCAGGTAATGGGGCTCTCTTCCAGTACAGGGTGCCAGGATGCTTTTTATGCAAGCAATAAATGCAGCTAATCAGAGGAGGCAGAGAGTTGTGTCTTTCCTTTTGCAGAGGGTATATGCTATTTCCCAGAAAAGGACAGTTTGTCCAACCAACAGAGAGTTAGCTAATACAGATTTACAAAAATCCAGTATTGGGCGATGGATTTATGGGCTACTGATAAGTGACCACAAGCAGGAAAGAGCAAAGCTTCCTAAACCACAACCATCTCTAGTATAAATGTAGGTTTATGTCTTTTAACATACATTGCTAGTATTCGTTCGCCGTTCAGTGCATTTTATTCATTCCTTTTAACATAATGCCTGTTTTCCACAGAGGAGGAAAAGGTGGATTTTTTTTTAATGCCCTCTCTGTAAGATTTTTGCTCCCTCACTCACACCAACAGTTCTTTGTGTGCCAATAACCGAATGGACAATTTTGCTTCCA
>NW_009260774.1:3568572-3579602 GCF_000687185.1 Egretta garzetta
CTGAGCACTACTTGGCAACAGCTGAAAACATCAGTGTGCTATCAACATTCTTCTGGTACTAAATCCAAAACACAGCACTATGCTAGCTACTATGAAGAAAATTAACTCTATCCCAGCCGAAACCACGACATTGATGTTACCCACACTGAACCTATTTATTCTGTCCCGTGAAGGCTGATAGCTTTGCGGGAAAAACGTCAAGAGCTATCAAGAAAAATGCTCTCTGAAAATTCTCAAAAGCTAAAAGCTTTTTAAAAACACAGAGAGAGGATTTTAAGTTTTGCATAGAATGTGAAGAATGGCATCTTTCTTTCCAAGATGGAAACCATGAGCAGAAATAGAAATGATTGTCCGTGTCCCCCTGCCATGGAGATATTTCTACTCTCAGAGAATTTGTGGCTACTTGAAAAAGCTCCTATCTGAGTAGAACCACGATAAACATAAGCAAAGCTGAAGGAGATGCCAAAACAGTGTCATCTATGTTATTTAAACTGTTTAGAAACTGGAAAAAACCACTCTGTGGTTTTTTCATGCATAGATTTAATTTCTTGCCCAACAAGGAAAGCCAGAATTACTCACTGGTCTTTGGCATATGAGTGCCATATGATCACTCTACAATTCTGGGGAAAAGAGTGTGGGGTCTTACATGACAGAGACCATCTCTGGAGGCAGTAGCATCATTTGACCCTTGGCAGAGCCAGTGTCTTTGACACCATCTGAGACCAAAGACTCTGTCAGGCTAGTAGCTCTTAGCTTTTCATCGAGAAGCAGCAGTTGTGCACCTTAACTGTTGTTTGAAATGCCCATCCAGCAGAATAAATGCCCAGTACATAGGTTATACACTGCGTCATAGCCCATGGCCTGAAGAAATATATGTACCTGGCTACAAAGGGGGGAAATGAGGGCAGGCACTGGCAAGTCAGCTGGACCCAGAGACCTGTTTCATTCTTGCAGCTGAGCTGGTGTCAGCAGTGCCGTGTTTCTCAGAGCAGATACTGCATTTGTTCCAGTGTGGGACAGTGCTTGTGCTTGCCAAAGCACTAGACCAATGCATGACTTGCTCACGGTCCTTCTACACCCCTCCTATATGGGGCTGCATGTCACATACACATGTAAAAAAAAAAAAATTTTGCTTGAAGTATATTTGGGTCATGAGCATATTTGGGTCTGGAATGCAGCATTACAGATTTGATTATCTAAGGCCACCATTAATTTGAGGTCACCTGGTGAGACATTTTGTGATGCAAAACTGTAGTTTAGCTGCTGCTGAGGACTTGTGGATGGTTACAGTGGAGCTAAGAAAGCTTCTTGCTCAGCCTCAGACTTGGTATTTGCTTAGAAATCAGCAAGATATTGGTGTGGACAAAGCTTTGCAAGAACTCAAGCATGTCAGTACTTCTCTAGTGAAGGATGCTCCCACTTGCCTGTCCTCTGAGATCCCTATTATTAAGACACACCTGTGTCTGGGACTTTCTGGAAATTGTAGGTTTCTGAGAGCTAAAATAAAGCTTTTTTATGTTCTGTCTGAAGAAGGTATTTGAAAGGGGAAACCAGCTGCAAGTGCATTATGAACCATGACAGAATGGTGTTGAATAGACGATGAGGAACATTGATAGCTGTGCTGTTAAGAGCTCCTGGAGACCATATCACTTCTACCTCCCCATGCTGAAAAAAAAAAAAAATTCAAGCCCTACATAGTCAAATAGTAGTTTTATAGGATATTGGACTTCATTTGTCTGTGTTAGCCAGAAAACCCATTTATCACTTTTCTCAGCTCTTCAGACACAACATACTTGGTATGGATATTAATGTGATTTTCCTGGCCACAGTAGATAGGGTTTTGGGCATGGCAGTGATGTGCTTACAGCAATTTGCTGCTAAGCAGAAATGTTGCTTAGTTTCATATCAACTGAAATGCTTTTAGTGTGTATGGCTCCCATTCCAGATGTGCATTTCAATGGTTTAAATTCAGAAGTTATGAACATGTAGATACCCCTAGTCACACTTGGCTCCAGGGCCGAAATGTTGATAGGACAGAATTTCATTGAGATAAATGCAGTGAGAAGAAATATTACATGACATGACCTTACTGCAGGCACTCAAAAACGTTTTGCAGTGAGACACCTTAGCCTAACTAGCATGCTACCAAGATATTTTCTTAAGCATTAATTTTCTCTGCATCTCCAGATATACATGTTGCCTTGAATTTACTTAGAGAAGTCTAGGAACTCCTAGAGAGAGTCCAGAGGAGGGCTACAAAGATGATTAGGGGACTGGAGCATCTCCCCTATGAGGAAAGGCTGAGACAGCTGGGCTTGTCAAGCCTGAAGAAGAGGAGACTGAGAGGGGATCTCATAAATACTTACAAATATCTCAAGGGTGGATGTCATGAGGATGGAGCCAGACTCTTCTCAGTGGTGCCCAGTGACAGGACAAGGGGCAATGGGCACAAACTGAAACATAAGAGGTTTCAGTTGAACGTGAGGAAGAACTTCTTTACTTTGAGGGTTACAAAGCACTGGAACAGGCTGTCCAGGGCAGTTGTGGAGTCTCCTTCTTTGGAGATAATCAAAAGCTGCCTGGACGATGTCCTGTGCAACCTGCTCTGGGTGAACCTGCTTTAGCAGGAGGGTTGGACTAGATGATCTCCAGAGGTCCCTTCCAAGCCCTGCCATTCTGTGATTCTGTGAAGTCAGTCCTTCTCTCCTCTTTCGCTCTACCTTTCCTCCAGAAGTACAATGTTAAATCCCATTCACTTCCTTAACCAAACTGTGCTGAATTAGTTCCTGATGCAACTTCAATAACTCCAGCACGGTCTCACCAAGGATTAGCTTGCCCTGCTCACCAATCCTTAAGAGAAAATAATTTAATCAGATGTAACTGACATAACCAATAAACAGCCCAAGAAAGATTCTTCCTTTCCTTGAGGTCCACTGTCTTCATAGTCTAAAAATGACAGGTGACTTAGGCACCCTCAGATGCTCAATGCCCTCAGAGTGGCCGAAGTGGTAGCCTCACAAAATTGAGAGCCTTGGGAAGCAAAGATCAAAACAAGCTTTCATAATTTTGCTGTCTGTGCAACAAATTCTCTACTTGTAGTATGTCATAATATAAATTCTGATGTCTTTCAAGTGATATTTAATCCAGGTCCCAAATAGGATTTTTTTGGTCTACACCATGGCAGGATGGATGTCCCATACGAGTGACTCATCCCTAGAATCTCCTGGAATTGTGTCACTATGCAACAGGATATTAATTGGAAAAAATATATCCCTGAACAACAAACTAAGGTTGCACTGTTGAGTTACAGACTCATAAAAATAGGATGTGATTGTGGTGAGGCTGAATGAGGAATCCATTAAATGAAGAGTTTAAAAATTACCTCCGGTGTTTTATGTATAGATATATACAGATATTTTACTCATGATATAACTTTTACTGTCTTGAGAGGAAGCACAAAAAGATTTGACTCCTCAAACAGAAATCACAAATGTGATTTATGGATTCAAACTGATCTACGGATTTCTGCTGACAGAACTCATGACTTCATCTAAACTAGCAAAAGTTCTATTCTGCAATTCTATTAGAATCAATGACTCGATAATATAGGAAAAAAGAAAATAAAAAGGATTGTTACCCTTTATTTATGTTAGCTCAACCATACTGCAGCAAGGACTCAATTAAAATGTAGCAGAAATGCCCCTGGGAGCAGAGTGACACAGATTCATCTGATTCCTTAGAAAGTACCTACCTGGCATACAAATGTCCTTCTGGAGAAAGCAGTGTGCGGAACAGCCCTCTTTTACCAGAAGGACAGGACTGAAAACTTCTCTCATTTCAGATGAATTCTCTATTGCTTTTTTCAAGAACTGCTGCAATGAGGGTAATTCCCTCTCCTCACTTCCAGGAGCTCCTCCGTGTTTCCTGTTTATTAGTATTGCTCATTTCTAAATGCTGTCTTGAGACAAGAAAGCAGGGACTGTCCCTACAGAAGCAATATAGTTTTGTGCCCCTTTTAGTCTTGTCTGAAAGGGTGTGAACACGACATGGGAGACAAGCTTCTCCGCTCCCCAACAGGCTGGTACAGGGTGGGTAGTGCTACCGCAAATTCCTCCCTGAGTCAGGGTGGATGGGTGAGGGTGGTCATGCCCCGGAGGGCCATGCCACAACAGCTGCACCACCTTCCAGGCAGCGCATTTATGGATTTGCCTCAAGTTGTAACATCTTCCCCATTTTACACAACTTATGCAGGGTGTTCATCTGGTTTGCAGCTTGGAGAAGGATGGAACCCATCAGGATATGTCATACTGCAGTGATATAATAGGAAAACATGGGAGGAGAGCAGATGTTCATACAAGGGGCTATCTTTTGGACATGCAGGCCGTTTGACACGAAGGGTTTCACCCTCACTTAATATAAACAGGCAGAGGCAGCGTTGCCTCCAGCTGTTGTACAGCGCCGTATGAACGATAGCGCTCCGCCAGCTATTGCAGTCCCATAGGAGACCGGGTGAACAGTTTCAGGGGACCGTCATGAAAAAGCACTGCAGTGCAATACTCAGTAAGTGACTGCCTGGATTCGCTGACATTGCAGTCTTTGCAGCGTTGTTGCCAAAGCTGTGATCATCTTACAGTTGCTTCACGTTTTCCTAGGTTGAAATGGAAATGACCTCGCTTCCATTCCGGTTCAGCTGCAGCTGGCTTGCTGGCTGGCTGTTCTTACTGCAAAGGTTTCTGAATTTCTCTTAGTATTCTCCTCCTCCACAGCATTGGTTTTAGTTTAGCATCTCGTGCTCCAAAGTGTTTTCAATGCCTTTTTTTTTTTTTCTTTTTCCCTCATATACATTTCCAAGCTGCTGTAAACAAGCTGTGTTGCTGGTGAGCAGACAGGAAACAGCTTGAAAGGATAGGAAGGGCATAAAAACATGAATTCCCATCAGAGTAGAGCTTGAGTATCTTCAGCTGTGGTTAGGCAGGTATTTGCACTTCAGTGTTGGGCTGGCGGAGGGGATGGGATACGCAAACTTGTATAATACAGCTTTCTGATAAGCTACTAAGAACAAAACCCCATCAATTCTAGCAAATCCTAGATATACTATGAATCTTTTTGCTAGAAGAGAGCTTTAGCCAGGCGTGGTTGGGCAAAATTCCCCTGGCACCCCAAGGGTGGGTTACCGTTCAGGGAGCACTAGTGGCTGCTGCCGTCACCCCAGGAATGGCTGTGTCCTGCTGGTGCTGCGTGGGTATGATGAAGGGAGGGACCGCAGAGCCTCTGGCTGGAAAGATGCTTTATCCAGCTCATCATGCTGCTAGCGGTTGAGCCAAATGCCCTCTATTTGAAGTACAGCTGAAAGGGGAAGTTCTTTTTATTCCCACCTGGTTATGACTGATCTTCTCAGCCAGGTCGCCTTTGGCCAAGGAGGGGCCCAAGACAAGAATGGTCTTTCTCCCTCCTAATTACAGGCTTTACCCTTTGGTTTAGCACAGAAAGCCTAGTAATTACAGTACAGAAATGCCAGTAGGTATACGTGAGCATGGAGTCAGTTTACAAGGTGATATGTTAAGTCTGATTCAAGCCTGCACACAATCTCTTTCTCATTATAGAGATGTAATTAATCACTTTGTCTCATTATCACCCTATTGGATTAGAGTCATTTTAACCTTCCTCCCTATCTTGGAATCTTCTATAACGCAACCGAAGCCAATTTCCTTTGGAAAATGTGATTGAGCTTTTGCATCTGTGTGGATGTGGCTCTGCAGAGATCTAATATTAAGTCGATTTTAGCCTTTTCATCAATCACCTGAACTTGAACAGCATGTTAAACTCATTGCCTTGGAGAGCATTCCCCCCTCGGGGTGTCTCATTGGCTAAGCTGAGGAGCTTAGCTGGCTGCGTCCAAGGTCAGCTGCGTTGCTGATAAGGGCTGCAGCCAAGAGACCTATCAGCCAGGGCCTGCCCCTCCTCTCCCTTGGGTGCTGCTTTCCATCTGAGGATTTACTGCTGGTCCCACCTGGGCTAGGTGGCAGCTGGGTAGCAGCTGTGCCTGGGCTCATACCTCCATCCGTGATCTTGGTCTGGATCTGGACCCGCTGGCCCGGCGTCCTGGCTTGGCCTCAGACCAGCCTGGTCGCTGAGCTGGGAAATTGCTGGGCTGCGTCTGGCCCCAGTCACTGTCTCTGGGCCTGATCCAGACCCTCATGTGCCGCTCAGCACCCTGGCTCCTTGCTGCTGGGGCCACTGCCTCTGCCAGCCTTGCTACCACACGTGGCTCCCAGCGCTCCTTCCCTGGGGAGCAGCTAGCCCTTGCTGCACCCTGACACAAGTGTTTAGCACTCACCTAAGTCTACTGCTAATAAAACAAACTTTCCTGTGTCTCCTTTCCACGGTCCAGTTCTGAGACAGGTCTGAAAGCAGTTTCACCTGAGTAAAAATGGAGGGCAACCCTGAAACCCATAATCTGACATAGCCCAAACCTCTGGGCTTTAGCCTCGTGTTTTATTTCAAGAAATCAAGATTCATTGAATCACAGCACCTACCCTCCTACTTCTCAATTGATCCCCCAGACATTTGGTGCCCATTACCCTGTTCCTGTCAAACTTGTGGTGTGAGGTCGGCTGTGGTGGGCACTAGGTTACATTAAGGGAAGCTGACCATGGAGGGAGTGGAGGCCAGCAGAGCTATGGGCAGGAGAGCCCAGGTTTACTGCAATCAGGAGGACCCACAACACCACAAAACTTCACAGGGAAGCAGCTTTCATGATCGATATTATTCACAAGGGCAGAACAATTGTGATGCGAGGCAGAGACTTGCGTGCAATTTTGCTGTGGTTTATATTCTGCAGCGGGGATGGGCTCAGGCTTCACAGTGGTTTGGCTTTTGATGTCAGATTCTTTTAGGCCTCACTTAATCCCAATCAGACTGCTGTGGTAACGCAGGGACCGTGCGGTATGGAGGAATCCCAATCAAACGTAGACCTTCACCCTCTCCCAGGTTCCACAAACCAGTAACACACTCATCTATGTGCTGTCCAGCACCCAATCATTTGTAGCTGGACTGGAAATAAGAAAATCATCTCCATTTCACCCAACCCAGAAACATTCTCAGCAGCATGGAGAGTCCCGCATTGGCGAGTGAGCATATCAGGGAGCAGCAGGGAGTAGCACGAGCTGGGTGCAAAATGCACACCAGTGCAAGAGGCAGCCAGCATCCACGTTTATGGGCTTCCCTCAGAACAGCTTTTGCTTACTTCGCAAATATGCTGCTACAAATGCCCCGCGGGAAACTGAGCTCAGTGAGGTGGGGGCCTGAAGTAGGAGTGGATCCTGTAACTCTCGTGGAGCATAAGGAGCTGCTCCTGACCAGACTGTTAATTGGTGGCTGTGCTGGGTAGGCCAGGGCATACCAGAAGGGTCAGACATACTTTGATGCCCTGCTGCAGCCTCACCCTGCTATGGCCCCGAGCCTCCGAGCCCCATGCTGGACTGATATCGGAGAGGAGCCAAGGCTGCAGGTGAATGCTTTGAGCTGGAGAGACTTCCCAGCAGCTCGGAGCAAGGAGGGACCACAGCATCAGACATGTTGGAGGAGAAGGCACCCTGAGCTGCAGATAGCAGGAGGAACGGCAGAAGAAATTGGGATGTGGACCTCCTCTAGGAAAAGCTGATATTCTCTTTCCCCTGCCCTGACTGAGGAGGAGTTTAGAGGTAAGAGATGGCGCAGAGAAAAGGAAACGGTGCTGAGCACAGGCAGTCAGAGTTTGCAGAGCCAAAGGCAGAGGACAGGCTGCACCCTGCCAGGTGGGAGATGCATGGTTTGTTCCCAGCTGCCTGCACCTTATAAAACGATAGCCTGCTTCCAGAGCTATGGATCCAAGGACCTTCCCCCCCCTCCCCAGGTCACCCTGGGATCTGTGTGGCCCCGAGAGCTGTGCAAGTGTTCCCAGTGGCACCTCAACACCTGGAAGGACCCCAGTCTGTATTGTGCATCAAACCTCACAACCCTGCAGCCGTCCAGGGGCTGGCCCGGCTCTCCTCTTCACTTTAATCCATGCAGGCGCTTTTCACCTCCTCTCTGTTGTGCTGAAAATGCTGAAACATTTTTGTAGGGCTCAGAGAGGCCTCCCCTTGCTAACCGGCTGCCCGCTGGTGACTGGCTCCAACACGGCACTTCAATGCACCTCGGTGCTGACCCGCATGGGGAGGTAGCTCAGGGAGGGATTTTTGCTTCTTGTCATTGTACCTCCGGTTTTCCTTTTAATTTTGGCCAGGAAGAATCCCTCCTTGAAAATGAAACAGAGGAAATAAGTATGACCTGGATTTGTGTAGAGTTATGGAAATAACATTTTTCTATGCAAAACCATAATCCAGACTTCCTGGGCTTTAACAGACTTAAAAGGTTCATGAACCACTGAGATTCATTTTGCTCTCCTTAAACTCCATGTCTTGAAAAAGCCGAAGGGAGGCTACAGGCATGTTTACCTGGCATAAAAATTGGCAGAGACTTTGCTAGGAAAAAGCTGGTGGGCTGGTACTTTCTTTCTGTCCTCTGGTTTCTCCCAGAGATAACAACTCACTAGGGTCGTGCAGGACTTTGCAGCTTGCACTAGCTTGAAGAAATATCTGGAGAGACTTCTTAACTGGGGGAGGAAGGAGGCCGGCACCAGAGTGAATCCCTTCAGCCTCTGCAGAAGCTCGTGGAGCTCAGCCCTAGCTACTCCAGCGTCCGGGCATTGCATAATCTGATTATAGTAAAATATATTCCCTGACTGCATCTGAAATGCTCTTTAATTGTATGTGCTGGGAAGATTGAAAAAGCTTTTGCTTTCTCAGTCTCTTAAAATAATCTTTTCTCTTAGGCATTTTGAAGTATTTTTGTAAATGTCTTATAGACATCATGGGCTCCGATCTATTTGATTTCAGCATCACACTTATGAAGAGGAACTTTACATTAAAAATCAGTGGTTGGACAGCAGGAGAAGGTCACTCCAAGACCATCAGGCTTGTGCTGCAGGAGCACAAGGGCAGGTTTTGACGCTATCCCAAGCTAGCAAGCTCTGGCACGTCCCCAGGGGCAGCCTCAAATAACGTGAAGTCCCAAGCAAGGCTGAACAGAAAAGCCCTAAATTATTTTCAAATCAGAGATTGTACTTGTCCAACTGTTCCCTACTGCCTGCTCAGCGGGGCTGCCCCTGCCCTCTCTCCATCTCCCTTTTCCCCTACACACCACTTCCCCAAGCTAGATCCCCAGCTCTGGCGGGGCCAGGTGATTTCCCTGGTTGACTGTCATTGCTCTGGTTTTAGAGAAGTCAAAGATTGCTTTGCTCAGTGTCACGCAGTAGATGATGAGCAGAATTAAGCCCAGAACCTGGGGATGGATTTTCCTCCCCTTCTAGCCAGTGTTAATCAAGAGTGAGTCCACTGAAGCCGCTGGCATTGTGTTAATATAAAGGCAGACAGGAACACGAGCGCTTGCCACTTAGGCCTAAAGTCTCTGCAGACATGTTTTTCACCAACGTCTTCCAAACGTCCTCATTTCAGTGCAGTAATTTTGGGAACCCTAATGTAGGTGAGGTGCTGGTGGCTGTTTTTCTCATGACGCCAGGCAATCCTCAGAGCAGAGCTCCAGCCACCTCCTTCCTAACATCATCTTCTACCTTTGTTCATTAAATGTCGTGTGCTTTTCAGGCACGGAACTAATTGTTACCAGTTAATCACGTTTTTAAAGGGGTGTCAGGTTATTAAATCACATGCTGGCTAGCTACCAGTCAGATGCAGAGACTGCAAAGAGGCTTTTCTTAGCACTGAAGAATTGGCTAGCAAAGTAAGGGAGATGTTTCCTTCTAGACAATTTATTGTTGTGGAGTGAAATCTTTATACCTACATCTTATTTTCTAGGCTTTAAATTGTTTCCCTTTTCTTCCCAAAATATTAAACCTGTTCCAAATTGGCCTGTTTCGGCTGTTGTTACAGGCACTTAGGCACTTACCAAGTTGCAGTATTTTATATTTATTGCAGTTTTGTTTGATTTCCCAAAAACTACAGCGCCTTCACTGCTGCACCACACCTAGGGGCAAAGTCTGTAAACTCCTGGTTCACCACTGTCAGTTTTGAAACAAGAAAGCAACTGTTGGTAAAAAAACCCCAAGTTTCTTGCTCTCCTCCCACCCAAATTTGGAATGTCATCTATGAAATTGTACTGCTGTCACATCCAGGGTGAGAAATATCCGGCCAGAGATGGGGGAAAGGCTCACATTCATGAGCGAGACGGGCAAGCTGGTAACAGCAGATGAGGAGAAGGCTGAGGTACTCAACACCTTTTTTGCCTCAGTCTTCACTGCCAGCCTCTCTCCTCACCCCTCCCGAGTTGATGGATGGCATGAGGGGGACCGGGAGGGCAAAACCCCTCCTGCTGTAGGAGCAGATCGGGTTTGTGACCTCCTGAGGAACCTGAATGCACGTAAGTCCATGGGCCCTGATGAGATGCATCCCAGAGTCCTGAGGGAATTGGCCGATGTAGTCGCCAAGCCCCTCTCCATGATATTTGAAAAGTCATGGCAGTCAGGTGAAGTCCCTGGTGATTGGAAAAAGGGAAACATTGTGCCCATTTTCAAAAAGGGTAGAAAGGAAGACCCTGGGAACTATCGACCTGTCAGCCTCACCTCTGTGCCTGGGAAGATCATGGAACAGATCCTCTTAGAAGCTATGCTAAGGCACATGGAGGCCAGGGAGGTAATTCGGGATAGCCAGCATGGCTTCACCATGGGCAAGTCCTGCTGATAGAGTGACAGCATCAGTGGACAAGGGAAAACCAACAGACGTCATCTATCTGGACTTCTGCAAAGTCTTTGACACGGTCCCCCACAACATTCTTCTCTCTAAATTGGAGAGCTATGGATTTGATGGGTGGACTGTTTGGTGGATAAGGAACTGGCTGGATGGCTGCATCCAGAGGGTAGTGGTCAATGGCTCAATGTCCAGCTGGAGACTGGTGACAAGTGGTGTCCCTCAGGGGTCCGTACTGGGACCGGTGCT
>NW_009260774.1:3580294-3581670 GCF_000687185.1 Egretta garzetta
GGGGGGTTGGACTAGATGACCTCTAGGGGTCCCTTCCAACTCAAAACATTCTATGATTCTATGATTCTATGATATGAAAAATGAGAACTTTATTTAGCAAATGCAAGAGCTGTGACTGAAGCAGACCTTTTCATCCCCTGGGAGGTCCTGCAATATCAGACGTGGAGTTCACGGCATTTTGCAGACAAGCAATGCAGCCTTCTGCCCGCTCACCAGCAAAGTCGCCGTGCCCTCCAAGGGGAGCGGGGGAAGGCTTCAGGCTCTCGGAGCTTAAGCTGGCGCTGACTGACACCATTAGGATTCATTTCATTGCTCCAGGAGGCCTTGGAGAAAGTCCTTGAAAAAAATGCCTCAAATTCTCATCGCCTTTCTGCTGCAATAAGTGAATTTGGAAAGAATTTGGATGTTAATGCTTGCTGCCCACATGGATCTTCTCAGAGGATCACAGTCAGCATGGCTTAAATTTGCCTCATTTGTGGATGAAGCCTTTCTTTTTGCCCCTTTACATCCTGAGCTATTAGATTTTAAATTATTGTGCGGGCTCAGGACCTCTCTGAGCTGGAAGGAAAAAGCGTTGTTGTGATCCAAGCACCTCTCAGGAAGCCCTCCTTGTTGACCAAGGTGGTTGGTGAAGACCTGCTTCCCTAGACACAGCAGAAGCGGGCTCCGCTTTGCGCCCCGTCAGGAGCTTCCCTTGTGCTCCTGCCTCTGACCAGGTTTGCTGGCAGCATTCAACACCTTCCAGCATCAGGGGGTTATTTTTGTCTCCCAACTGGCTCCGGGCTGCCCAGCCCAGGCTATGGACCATTAAGATGTTCATTCACAATGCCACTGCTTTTAATTTGCTCTTTTTATAAAGAGAGTGAAATCAGAGGGAGTTTGATGTTCCCCTCTAATTATTTTTTAATTCAAAAGGGTGAGTTTTAAGCACACCAGTGAGGACGAGAACTACTAGAAGCTACAAGCCCTGCTTCTCCATAGGCAAGGTCCTGCCAGGGGAGCTGGAGCTGGGTTAGGGCTTGTTAGTGCCCCTCATGCCGTATTTAATCTTATTAAACTTATCAGCCTTCTGCTGTCAGTTGAAAGGGAAAGTTAATATTGGTGAAGTCACAGGTCAGAAAAAAACCTCAAGTGATACTGGGCAAGCTGCTGAGTTTTCATTTTAGAAATGAGTTTTGAGGAACTCGGCCAGTCGCCACGGAGGGGTTTTGCAGCCATTGTTGGTGACGTGGGACATTAACTTGCATCTCTTTAATTACGGAGGGGAAGGGGGTGAGAGTGGACTTGCTGAAACCGGCAGTGAACCTGCTATTGATTTTAATGGGACTAAACTCAGGTTTGGGTCAAGCTGTGTCTTATGCAAGTGTGATTAGGGA
>NW_009260774.1:3581745-3582139 GCF_000687185.1 Egretta garzetta
CGCCGCCTTCCAACCCGGGGGGAGCCCGGCCCCTGCCTCAGGGCCTGCCTGGCTCCGGGGCGCCTGTGGCTGCAGCCAGGCAGGCAGTGCTGCCGTCCTGTGGAGAGCCAGGCCGAGGGACGGCTGTAGGGCCGCGGGGTGCCCAGGGCAGGCCCCATGGTGGTGGTGGGATGGGCCCCCATCGCAGTGGGGCTCAGGATCACCTCGTGTGGTTTTGGGTCAGGGCCATCGGGTGCTCCCCTGGCCAGCTCCAGGACTTTAAGAGCCAGTTTGCACTGCACTGCACTGCACTGGAACAGGAATCATAGAATTGTTTAGGTTGGAAAAGACCTTTAAGATCATCAAGTCCAACCGTTAACCTAACCCTGCCATCCCACCACTAAACCATGGCCCT
>NW_009260774.1:3582191-3603516 GCF_000687185.1 Egretta garzetta
CCCTCCTGTCAGGCAGTTGTAGAGGGCGATAAGGTCTCCCCTCAGCCTCCTCTTCTCCAGGCTAAACAACCCCAGTTCCCTCAGACGCTCCCCATCAGACTTGTGCTCCAAACCCTCACCAGCTTTGTTGCCCTTCTTTGGACACTCTCCAGCACCTCAATGTCTTTCCTGTAGCGAGGGGCCCAAACCTGAACACAGTATTTGAGGTGCAGCCTCACCAGTGCTGAGTACAGGGGCACGATCACTTCCCTACTCCTGCTGGCCACACCATTCCTGATACAAGCCAGGATGCCATTGGCCTTCTTGGCCACCTGGGCACACTGCTGGCTTGTGCTGCATAAAAATAGCCGGACGCGAGAGCCTCTGGGGCCAGATGTCCTCCTCTGCTACTCATCCGGTGCCCAGATCCAACAGGGACTGCTCACCTGGGCGCGTGGTGGACAGATGTTTCTTTTCAAGGGAGCTCTCCATACTGAAATCACAGCATCAGCCTTGGTTTTAATTCCATTTTTATTCTGTAAAAGTTTAATATTTTGCTAAAAAGTAGTATAAAAAAAAAATTCAACCCAACAGTGTGATTGGAGTAAAGCGATACGCAGACAGCTAAAAGGATGGCTAGAGAGCAGGAAAAGCAGGACATCTAATCGCTGAAGAACAGTTATAAACAGCAATAAAATTAATATCTATATTAAACTAGCAGTGCAAAGATACATCTGGAAGCAGCTTTACATTAAAAATACAGCTTTTTACATATAGAAATAGCACCAATTTACACAAGACAATCAGAAATGTAAACGTGGCAGGTAGATTCAAGTATAAGTTATACGCTCACCCTCCTCAGCAACTGTCTTGGGACAGAAAGGTTTCACAAACCCTGCAGAACATCCTGGGTATGCAATTTGCCTCAGTGCAAATACAAATTCTGCTTTTCCAAAGCTACTTTGCTGATGGGTTGTTCCTAGTTTATTTTACGTCTTAGCTTTCAGTGAAGGCAAAGATAGGAAAGGTAGACTCATTCTCTCTTGACAACCAACCCTTCCCCCTCACCGGTCTAGTTCAGCAGCTCAGGTACTGCAAGCAACACTGATCCCTCTGCTGCCTGACCGCTTCTGTGGTCCCGCTCCTGTTTTAGTGAGAATCATGCATTGACAAAAGCAAGACAGCATATCAACCCCCTTCGTCTCCCAGGCCCAAATCTGCTGTCGCAACCGTGACCCATCAAACAGTTTTGATCATGAGGGAGTTGATCCTCATTTCCAGACCTGCTGTATTTATGGAAACTCAAAACTGGAAGCAGAAATTGGAAACGGAAGATCCATTTTCAGTCCCTGCATTTTCAAGTATAGTTAGGTTAGTTATGGCACAGAATAACATCACTGACAAAGAAAGGCAACTTTTGTGATGATGCTTCATCTGGAGCGAGGAGCCATTAGCTCTAATCCCCCTCTCTGCTCCCAGCTGCCATTTCTCTAAAAGGCTGCACCATACTAGAGGGGAAGAGAAAGACAAGGGTTGGAGAACCAACATCCACCGTGTCATCCCTGAACCCTAGCAGCCTGTTTCCAGCCCCAACAGCAACAAATGCACGCTAGCAGAAGTGCAGGGGCAGCACCGTGCCAATTACACATTGCTTTTCAAAGTGAAATTAATTCAAGTGAGTGTGTAAGAAGAGATAGTTCAGAAGAAAAACCTGTAAACTTTCACAACTGTAGTGTAATTTAAAAGAATAAACCAACACCTTAGAATTTAGCAGTCTGAAGATTTCTCTTTACCACCCCTGAAACTTCCTATGATAATTCTACTATAGATTTTCTTTCAATGAGGGCTAACCAGCCCTCCTTAAAAGGCTGTTATTGGTCTATTCTAAGATAAGGCCACATTACTCAAACTCCCAGCTTCACTAAAATTCTTTCTTAAATTCCATTTTCATAATACATTTTGTTATAAAAATAAAAAGCCTCATCAAATCCCCAACCCCCAAAGTCCTAGCCTCCCTTGACCAACAAAGTAGCACATCCGACAGTGTATCTACCCTTGGAAAACCAGTACCAGTACCAATGAGAGAGGAGCTGACAATGCTGGCCTCAAGTTTGCTATAAATCCAGAGTAATGTGATGTCAACAGCAACATTCTCTGATTTTTAGACAGGAAACTGCACAAATTTAATTGCAGGTTGCTACACGAGTGAAAACATACCCAAGCATAAGAGCATTAACTCTTAAAAAATTATGTCCTATATTATTAATAGCACCATCCATTATTCAAGGACTTTGAATGTTAACTGTTATACTTCTCTTCCGCTCTATCTTCTCCTAAGGAATACAGATAATTTTTTCCCCACTTCCAAAATTTATGGCTCCTGCCCTTTCCAGCTTCTTTTTATGGTTTAGATAGACACGCGCCAAAAGACAAGATCTCCCTTGTCTTCCAAGTACACTCAAATGCACTATTAACTAGTTATGAAATTCCCATAACTGAAGAGTTAGGCACTTAAATACATAGCCCTGAAGTAGACTTAAGTAAACCGCTAAATAGGCACTTAAGCAGACTCAGGTTAGACTGAATCTAATCATGTGGTTAATGACTTACCAGTTGTTCCTTGGTCATAAAGTCTAGACTATATATTTAAATGGGAGTTGAAATCTTAGCACAGCCCTCACAGTGGCTTGTCACTCTCAGATTACTTTGTCAAACTTATTTAAGGAATCAGGTTTTGTATTCTTTACATCTAACTTGTACATTTTGCTCAGAGTAAAAGAAAAAAAAAACCCAAGGACTAATACAGTTCATTAACATGATCATAAAAATGTTAACATTCACAGTTATTTTGGTCTTAATATTTTTCACATGTATACATTCAATCATATTGTGTTATTATTAGGTTTTTCTAACCACAAGTGCTGGGCAAATTGTACAACAACCATCTGACATTCAAGTAATCCTACCCTGAGAAAATCTGTTATTCTGAAGCTGCAAGAAAACTTTTTTGCACTAAATCCCACTCCAACGTACAAAATAAATACCAAGAGGCTGCACTGCGGAGGCAGGATTTGACAGATTGGAACCAAGGAAGCAGTTGCTCTCGCAACTGCAGGAGTTTATCAAATTCACCAGATTTACTCAGGGTAAGTAGAGTACATGCAAAAAAAAAAAGCTTGCCCCAGATAAGTGCTAGACATCTTACTTAAAACCATGAATAAAGAACCCCTGGGGACTCCAAGGAAATCGGATATCTGTTTGCATCTCCTCACAGCAATAAAGAGAGTTTTCCAAATTAAAAGCCCAAATACAATTTGATGCCCACAAGGCTGTGTGAAGCACAGCACCTGAATTCTAATCAGTACTGAAGGAACAATTCAGTAAAAGGTTTTCAGTACCAAGAATGATTTGTGAAGAAGGTGGTTAACAGAACTGGTGGGTGAATAGATAGCGGGGAAGCACGCCAAAAGGGATGACATTTTAATGCGCTCTTCTTGCCAGATAAGAGCTTGTTCTCTTGTGATCGATACAGGGTCCTAGGACATTCTGCCCACCCTTTGCAATGAGTGAAGTTAGTCAGGGGTGGTACTAGAGATTTCCAGTCTCCTCTGCACAGAGCTGGCACTTCTGGTCTGGTTGACTTCATTTTTCTTCCATGCAACAGGGTCTCCAAGACTTCCGGGAGTTTTGAAAAATGCCTCATGATGTGCAGGACGAATGCTCTTGGGAGTGAGGGGAGTTGATGAAGGCTATTTGTGAAACAAAACCAAAGTGATTCAGTGGGGTTTTCTCAAAGCCTACGTGCAAGCATGCAAACAGAAGACAGCTTGTAGACATTAAGCTCTGTACCCTGCTACTGTAGGGAACCACGGCACACATCCTTTCAGAAGCTCCACATGAAAAAGCTACGGGCTTTGCTCCAGCTTTTTGTTCTGGAACTGTCTGCCAGTACATCATTGCTGGAATCTGAAAGCTTCTATCTTATTTCCAACTTAAAGGTATTCATGACTAGTTCATACTTATTCATTCTTATTCCAGTCTTGTCCTTTAGCTTAAATGGCTCCTTTCCCTTCCTTGATGTTTTACTCACTGCGGTTATTTGTTAGCATCAAAACAGATCTAAAATTAGTCTCCTAAACCCTGGCCACTTCTGCTTTAAGTGCCAGTCTACTGTAACTTCTAATGCTCATATCTATAATCAGATTGGCTGCCAACCAGTCTCCATTACAGCCTTTTTCTAAAGCTCAAACAAGATAAACATAAAGTAACATTCATAAAGCTTCCAAAAGTTCAATCTATTTGTCACTGCATTAGACAAACCAGGACAGACAATAGGAAAACAAATCACAGATTTAAGAATGTAAGTAAAAGTAGTGCCAAGATGTCACTTCTAATCGTTGTAGAGATCCAGGTAACACAGAGTGACACGACTGTTTTATGTCACTCACTGTACCTCAGATAGATGAGTCCTCCTTTGCTTTTGACTTTCTCATTTTTTTACTTGAAGCCTGTTTCTATGGTAGATTTTTTAAAATACATAAAACATATTTTATAATTATCTTTATAAATATCTTTATAAATAAAATACCTTTATAAAAAAAAGATCAAACAACCCCACAAAAGTAGTTGTTTTACCCCAGTTCTGATGCTGCTATTACGTTTCCATTATTTAGGACACTACTACCAGAGAGGTGTTGCAGCCAGCTGACTCCTGAATTATGACAAAGAATCCTCCTGTCCACCTAACGTGTTTCTGCAGCCATTGCATAACACACAATGATAGCATCAAATGGGGAAAAAATACTGACTCAGATTTCTGGGGGAAAAAAACCCTGTAACTTCTTTTTTTTTCCTCTATTCCTGTAAGATTTTTAAAGATTAAGATTATTATGATTTTAAAATTCCTGTAACATTTTTAAAACTCACCATTTCACTGTTCAGGGCTAGACGTGCTATGCTAGGCTATGTCATTAGCACTGTCCCAAGTGTTGCCAACACTACAGACGGACACGCAAACTTAAGTGGAAGACACCAGCTCCCAGCGTGCCAACTTACCACTCCGACACACCGGCACCAGCCTGCAGCCCAAGCTGCCTTCAGTCCCAGTGACCTGGCACTGCTGTTTCATGGTCACTCAACCTCCTTTCACTCTTACCTGCTGCAGCTTCAGAAGGGTCACCGGGTGCCCCATACACATGGGGGAGTCCAGTGTAACAGCACCGCAAGACCTTGCAAGCACGGGACTCAGGTGCAGAGCAGGGTGAGCTGGTTGCTGGGGATCCACTGAAGGCATGGGTGAGACCTCGGGAGTAACCACTGCCGTGGTGCCTATGAAAACAGGCGTTGTTGATGCCAGGCCAGACATGCTGAAATTCATGGAGGTGGCAGCTGAGAAGGAGCCATCAGGAACTGGGGAAAGAGGACCGGTGATTGTGGGAGAACAGACGAGAGGGAAGGAAGCCAAGGCTGGTGACGGCACTAGGACACAGGGGATGCCCAGAGAAGGTAACTGGCTCTCCTCCAGGCTGATAGCACCAGGGGCTTGGTTTGCAGAGAACAGGAAATTAAAACTGCTTAATCCTAGACCAAAGAGAGAAGAAGCAAGGCATTAATACAGTTGACAAATTGGAATCAAGCTATTATAACTTCATCTAGAACAGGAAAGAGGGATGACAATGAAGAAAGAGACAGGCTGCCCAGGAAGAAAAGTGTGACAAAAAGAAGAAAGAAGAAGGAAGAAAATTGTCGCAAATCTGTGACTTCTGTCAAGCTCCCTTTCCTTACCTTCCTCCATCTCCCCCCCTACTGCCTGTTCACTATATCTGCATCCATTTACTTTGTTCATGTTAAGTACCAACCACACACCTTGCTGTTTTCTGCTTCTAACTTCAGTTACAAGCAACATCTTGGCTAAACAAACTCTTTTTTCACTAACAGGAATCATATCCTCTGCTGTTTGAAAACATAGGTATGGGTTTTAATAAGAAAGAGGAAAAGAAACAACAACAACAAAAAAAAAGGTAGACACCCACAAAGATATACCCCAAAGGCACTAATTTTCCTGAGAATGGCTGAAATAGAGTTTTGAAACAGAAACTGCTCCAGTCCCCAGTTTGTCTGACCAGGATCAACATTTTCAAACTGAGTGTCTCCATCCTGCAAGTGAACTCCCATAGACCCTACTCTGTGCCACAAGTGAATCAAGTACTTCCAGTAGTCATGGAAATCTGCCACACATATCCTGTTCAAAACACTCTTCCACTCCACACAAACACAAAATGGTGGACACAAAATCCTCTCGTAGCATTTTCAGCTACTTCCTCCCCATCCCTACTGTGTCTTATGAGCAGGCCTGGCTACACTCCCAGTGCTTCAGTTTTTGTGGGGTTATCCCCATGATGCACATGGCAAGACAGTACAAAGTTTGTAGATGACTAAATTCACCCACTCAGGGCGTTGCTGTTGCACTATTCTGGCCACCTTACTGCCAAACCTAGACCTGCAGCTCCTCTGAGTTTTGAATGTGGGGTGGGTGTCTTTTTTCCTACACATAATTCAAGCATGCAAACCCCACATTATTAATCTCTATTAATGTTTGGGTACCTCAGAAAAACATCTGTGTTTTCACAGAAGCAATAGTTCATCTGGAATCAAGAGAATTCAGAGCTATTAAACTACTACCGAGAAATGCTGACAGTTTTTGTGCCAAATATAGACTTATTCACCTATCTGTAGGCCTCCCTGTTTGAACAGCTCAGTGAAGAGATGCAGAAGTTTTGAGTGCCTCTAGATCACATGGCTGTCCTTACCAGCAGTAGGCTGAACATAAAGATACTGTGGTAGGAAAGGTTGATTGGCATCTCCTTTAGAGATGTGCTCTTTTCCTGGAGAGGGTTCATCAGGGTCTTTATTCTGAGACCATTTTTCTTCCTCCTGAGAATCTAAAGGCTTAGCAGACTCCTCATCTGCCACCTCTGGAGCAGCAGGGCTTGCGAAGTCAAGATGAAAAGCTTCAAGATGTTCAGCAGTTGCACAGCCACTTCCTGGGGTAGATTCTGCCTTGAGTGACTCAAAAGGTTTCTAAGCAAAAACAAAAGAGGAAATTACAAGTCCAAACTGAAATAACACGGAGTACAATGTCTCTCATCCACTTGCCTCAGCTACAGAGTAAAATATGCACCGGTGCAAAGGGGCAGCACAAAACTCATTAGCAAGTCACAGAGTTAAAAGTTTTATTTGAGGGTTTGAAGAACTGAATATTAGTGGTGCCTAAGCCCTGTGCTGTAATTCACTTTCAGTACTTGGAGACACTAGATGAGAAATACTTGAGCTTGGGGTTTCATTTCTCTTTATTGACAAGGAAAAACACCTGTATGAAATAGCTTATATTCAAGCACTGATATGACCTTGAGCCTGACCCCCACTTTCAGCAGTTAAGATGTGAGATAGATGCACTTCACCTCCACCATCATCTCCTCTCTTATCAGACTGCTGTGGGCAACACTGGGCATGAGAGAGAGGGACTTAGGCTGGAGAGTAGGGGCGAAGTAGAAATCACATTTGCTGTAGCTCAGTGGAGTAAAGAATGCTGCTGCTGTCTAGAAAAGCCCAAGCTAAGAGGGGAAGATGAGGAGTCACGTGGATTTATTCCCCTCTGGCGGGCTGTTTTGTTGAAGGCAATGTTCAGGACACCGATTACAAAGAACAGCTCACCATCACTTCACTATGCAAAGCGATCACATGGTATTTTTCCCCTGGCAGTGTGAAAACATCTCCCAGTTAATACCTATACTTCCTGGCACAGCACCCTTACAATTTTATTAACATGTGGGAGGCAGTATTTGTATCTGTAACAAGAGTGGTGTAGTGAATTTTCAGTTCTGAAAACACTGTCTTGGGCAAAAGTCTTTCCTCACTAACAGGAAGACTAAGTGATAAATTCACTTCTTTACCTTGGGCACTACAAGTGAGAGCGGCACATCACACTGTTCCATGGTCTGCTTTTTAGCAGCTGGCTCTTCATCATCTACAGGTGCAGAGGGTGAAGTGCACTTGTGGGAGCTGCGTTTCTGGCAGGCAGACGGAGGTACGGTGGCCTGAGCTTCTGCCCTGCTGTTTCCCATGTCTCCTGTGGTAGGCACGGTTTCCTGAAGACTGCCACACAACATAAAAAGGGATGAAGAGGGAAAGCACAGGAAGGGTTGGTTGGGGAGCAGGGTAGGTTCTCCATTTTCTGCTTTGGAGGCTGCTGGCGTGGAAGGATGTGGAGCTTGGCTGCTGATGCCATTTGGCAGCGAGAGGCTTGGCACATCTACCTGAACCACAGGGAAAACTGCCTGCGGCAAAGGGTTAACACAAAAATCAGAGTCCCCAGGAACTGGAAGAAGGGAGAGAGGTGACGTTATGCTTGGGTTCCTTGACGAATTTAATATAGTTTCTGTGACACAAGCTTTATCCCTAAAAAAAGGTAACGAAAACAGGAAAAACATTTAGTCCAAAATCAAACCCATATTTTGTCCTTAAAAGCACATAGGTACATTGTTGGACATAAATGTGAAAAGAATCTGCCCCAAATCACTACTTTTACACAGTTTAAAGAGGGGCTTACTTTTTATTATTTCTATTACACAGAAGCAGAGATCAGTTTTTTGGCAGAAGAATAATGCTTTTGGTTGCACTTGACTAGAGTCAGTCATTCACAAATTAATTCAAATTAGGATAGGTGCAGAGTAGACCCACTGATATTCCATGGAATCGTGATTTGCTCAGCCTACCTAGACAGCAGGTCAAAGGAGGCAGGGATGACCTATATAAACACACAGGAGATAAAGAACTATTGAAGCTCCAGGACAACAGTAGTACAAGTACAGGTGTTGTATAAGTTGGCCATAAAAAAAAAAAGGCAAGCCATGATGAGACATATCGGCATTAAAATAGTAATAACAAGACACTCTGGCAATTTTCTATCTCAGTCCCGTCAATGAAATCTAGCCTTGAACTTAACATGACAAGCATAAAGCTGAAACTGGATAGGAGTTAAAACCAACCTACCTAGTATCTCCCTCTGTTTTCAGCCTGCAGACAGCTTCTGGACTTATTTTGGAGCAATATTCATCTGAATTCACAATACAGGCTGAAAGAACAAAGGAGCATTCAATTAACAGCAAGTAGGTTTACCAAGCATATTTTGATACTGGCCATATAAAATAATTGATATAATTTTTCTATCCTGCCACATTTTTATAACATTCACTAATCAACTAGAGCCAGAACCTGCAAGACACTGAGAACTCTCAGTCCCACCGAAGAGGTGCTTGACATCATCATTTCCTATAGCAGGGAACTGTGAAAAGCCCTGTAATTGCTTTATCTGTTTTAACAGCTATCCATTAGATTGTTACAGTAAACTCCACTGTATTAGGATCCATAAAATAATGCAAGCTATTGTGGCTAAAGAATCTTTCTTTATCTATACCAAATTTTAACAGAAGAAACTGTAGTACAGTTGCAGTTAGTGGAGAACAGAAACATTTGCCATTATCCAGAAAACAAACAGATTCAAGGCAGTATGACCCAGTATGACCATCTAACTTTAGGCGCTTGACTGGAGAGTCCAAAACAGAAGCCTCATTGCATGGACAGTAGAAATATAGGAACCTCCCAAGGGTAATTCACATATTTAATTAGGCCGATTCACCCAATCAAGTGCCTTAAATCGGTGGGGCCACATTTGGGCAGATCCAGAAGGATACAAGAGAACACATTTCCTTAGTAGTTACAGTGGGGCCACATTTGGGCAGATCCAGGATACAAGAGAACACATTTCCTTAGTAGTTACCTTGCCTCTCTTGACGTGGGCTGTTGGGCTCAGAATTGACCTTCCTTCTGGTCCCTTTACAAGGCTGTGTGTTGTTAAATGAAGCATGACGTGTAAACCTTTGCTTTCCAGTAGCACAGCTCTGATACGGAGCACAGGCTCCTCTCCGCGTCCCTGGCAGAGGATCAGATGTTGTATTATGCCTTCTCGGGTCGTCTGTAGGGATATAATTTTGTACAACAGTCCTTCAGGGAACACAGCTCATTGTTTAGGCTTCTGCCACGTTACTGAACTTGGCCATAAGAGAAGATGTAACCTCCATACCATCCCAAATCCCACAACACTGAAGCAGACTAAAGCTTGGTAAGCACCAATAGACAAGATAAGGGCTTCCCTCCTTTCTGTTCCATGACAGCTGCAGCAGCAGCTACACCCTAGCATGCGCACCCAGGAGGGGAAAGGGTACTAAGATGGCATTAACACTATCCTTCACTTTTACTTGGTCCTGGCACTGGCCTGACCCAAAGACATTAGCAAAGAGCTTTCCTCTGCTTTGGCTTCTAACCAAGAATCAGCAGCTTACAGAGATGCTCTGGCCCACTGCCTCCTTCTTTGCAGACAAAACTTTTGTTTGAGGAGACACATGCAAGAAATAGGTCTGCTCTACCTTGGCAAGTGCCCTTACAAAGACAATAATTCACTGTCTAGTTCTGACAGAATTACTGAGATTTTACAACCCAGAAAAGCTGTGGACCCAGATTTGGAGATGTAGGCATTATCTGCCATTGCTTTACAATTCAAATGGCTATTCACACAGTAAGTGGGTGTAAAATACCATCACTCCATCCCTTGAGTGTACAGTCTAACAAGGGCAAATGTTGGGCTAGCCAGCAGTTAACAATCACAGGGTGGACAATTCTTTACACATGGAAAACAACCTATCACCACTTAGGAAGGGATTGTCAACTCAAAAAGAAAGGAGAAGTGAGCTACACAAGTTACCAGTCTTTCCAGAGAATTCCACAGGCCCAATCCACTTGAAGGCTGGTTTGCGTCCTCGTTCCTCTGTGACATGAACTTTCTTGATCAAGCCTAGGCTGGTGAGAACATTGGCAATATCATACAGTCTTCGCACCTTTGCTAACAAAAAAGGACAGAAACAGTCAAGACAGGTTTAAATGCATAGAGTACATATTTACGTGGCAGTTTCATTCCAGAATATCACCACAGCTTTCATAGATGGGGTGGGTAAAATCAAATGGGGGTGGACTTAAGCTGCCTTCTATAAAGCCTGCCATGCCAGCTCCCACCTGCTTGTCACTGCTTCTTCATATCTTAGCTGCTCATCCATCTTAGCTGCTCAGGTTAAAGCTCACCTCCCTTCTTTTCATGGAAAAGGGTTAGGGAGTGATTATATCATCAGCTTGCCTGGAAAAGGCAGCTACCTCCATGTGGGGTAAAGACAAGCACTTAGGGGCAAGAGGTGCACAAGTGCACAGCTGATCACAAGAGGACATATATTTATCATCTTAAAAACATAACAGTCTTAGAAAAATCTCTGTGACCCCAATAAATAACATGTTTGAGCTGAATATGATACCCACATGCTGTCCAGCTAAACTTCTCCCATCCCTCCTGCTATTTGGGGTAGATTTTTAAGACTGAAGTGCAAGTACTTTATTTTAAAAGTACTTTACAGACTTAAAATAAAAGTCTTTATTTTAGAAGAATTATTTACTAGTGCTAAGCTTTAACATGTCGTCCAAGGGATCTAAGTCCTAATGCTCACTAACTGAAAAGCAAACTGTGCCATCCAGCTGCGAAAGATTTCTGGGGTGAAAAGGAGAAGTAACACATTTCTGCAGAGAAGAAAATGAATTTCATTAAGTTAAACAACATGTTTCATTTCAGTAAGTTCTGCAACATCATTCAGAATAGTACAGGAAACCGGGTTAAAGTGTGAAAAAAAAATTCAGAACAAAAGAAAATATTTTTCTTCATTCTGAAGCTAAAACTTGGAGATAATTGTGAAGTTGACTCTTCCCTACCCCAAGCTCTGTTTTCACTAACTGGCATTTGCAATTAAAAAAACCCCAAACCACACTTCAGCAAGAGATTCCTGACCTGCTCTTGCCATTACCTACTGGTGTCAGTCCAAATGTGCCCCTGTTTTCTTTACTCCCCGACCAATTGATTCACCTCTCAACAGCCAGCTTACTTTTAAATTTGCTGTAGTCCACTGTATCCTGCGTTTCTTCTATCAATATCTTTGCTGCAATGTCCAGAGTGACTATCTTGGTCTTGGAGGCAAGGAACAGCATGACAAACTTTTGGCTCATAATCCGCAACGACTTGTCCTTTCTGCTGTTTGCAGATGCTGTGATACAAATAATACCCAAGGCTCTTAGCATATGTCATCCATCACAGCCAGAAAACTAGTAAGTATGTTTCTCACACACAAAAGGGGTAAAGTATTTCCTTGTCAGGAAGCAGAAATCTTTTGAAAGGCAGCAAATAACTGAGTAATGCAGACAGAAATCGCTTTTCAAAAAGCAATAAAAAATAAAGCGTGCAGAAATAGCTTTTAGAAAGTCAGATTATAAAGCTGATTCTATGTTACATTACACAGTTTTGCCCCGCTATAATTTTGTGACTCCAACGGACTCTGTAACTTAAAACACTATGTATTATATGGGCAGCATGCAAACAGTGGACAAATGGAAGATGGCAGCTTCTGTCAGGGTAAAAAATTTACTGTCAGGTACGGGCGGGGAAGGAAGAACTGGAGTGCCTGGTGGAAGCTCCTGCCAGCCTGCAGGACAGAGGGAAAAACCTGTCCTAAGACCTATGCTATGGACAGGATAGAAGGAAGAATTCTGTCACCTCTGTGGTGAATTCAGCACCTTTATGCAGAGAGTATTTTTTTATTATTTAATTTAAAAGCAAAGCAAGGGGAAAAGTCACATAAACTGGGGAAAAAGACTTTTGTCTATGTATCACATCGCACACATTAGTTATCTTACCAAAGGTGCAATCTGGTTCTGAAAAGTCCAGTAATGGTCTGTCTTGAGAGTCTGGAATAGTTTCCTTTTTCCGTTCTCCAAATTTGTATTCCAAGTCCTGCTCCTTGTGCTGGAAGAAGATCATTAGCTCTCCATACTGCAGCTCCCCTGCTTCCTGAAGCGTTTTCAGAGTCTGGCTTAGGTTGTGCCGGCCATGCCAACAGTACTGGTTCTTGGCCACACGGCTGACCAAGTGCAATGACTCCAGGACATTCACTATATCATAAATTCGTCTCCGCTCAACTCCTGTTTTAAGGGGGAGAAACAAAAAAGACATAGAAGCTCGTCTAGTTTTAATGTGCTCTTCAGCAGAAGCAGAATAGGGAACAGGCTGTTGCTAATGCTGAGTGTTCACAACACATTTTTCACTATTCATCTGGACACATTACATTAGACCCATCCAAATTTGCACAAGCACTGACTCATGTATGGCAGACCCCATGGTATAATGTTCTTTGTCTATTCTGTTAACTGCCAGCCCAGCCACAGCTTCAGCTTAAAGCATCTACACCGTGTTTAGAAGAACTGATTGCAGTCTGCCCAGCCCCACTCACTCAGACCTATATAGACTGCCCCGAGGTTTTCAGAGCACTTTGGCCCTTCTTGTCAGAGAGCTTCAGAGCTCATACACAGACCCGCATGCAAGCCTGTGTGTAACAGAGGGCAGGAAAGGGTCTGAGCCTGGTACTGACACAGGGTAGATATAAAAACCCACTCCTGCAGGAATCAGTGGGAGTGGGGTCCTCCACTTGCATTTCCGATGGCACAATTACTTGCTAAGCACGTACCAAGCGAAGGAGCATCAAAGGCTTCACAAGGTGCAAAGCAGTGGAGAATGAGACCCACTGTTCCCAAATGCAGCAGAAATGATCCCTTGGTGGTGGCTGGGTCTGCACCAATGGGAAACCCATGAAATATGTCCAACTTGGGCTCAGCCTGACTGGCGTGAGCAAGGTTGGGGACTGAATATGAATAGGCCGTTGGCTCTGCTCGCTGCCCTGAGTACTCGTGTCCAGTGCTGTTTGAAGCATGGCTGTTAAATATAACACAGTGCACTATATGCTAGTGGCATCATCTGCACCAGAAATCCCATAACGGTTAACATTGGCTGAGCAGAACAAGTTTTAGCCAAGGGGAAAGGTTTTGAAAGACTTCCCTGCGGAAGGCAAGGCCTTGATGCATCTGTTTACCCATCTGGAGAATATGGATAGTACTTACCAGCCTCAAAGGGATATTAGGATAAACAGTTCATGAGTATTTCCAAGTATGTGGAGATCTTGGAGTGAAACACACTCCAGAAAAACAGGAGTGCTACACATACGCTGGTGTCTGCCCCGCACCAGCAGCATAGCCCCCTTTGCGGGCTTTCCATAGGTCTTCAGTGAAGAAAGCAATATACATTTGTAGCAAAAGCTGTATTACAACCATCATTTGCTACACAGAGAGCAGCAACATCAGCAGTGAGTAATTTTGTGGCCCCTGAAGCAAGTGGATAACAGGCAAGCAAGGAAGTGAAAGCCAAAGGGAGAAGAACAAACACACCCTCTTCTGGGAGGTAAAATCCCCAACAGTAAGTTTAAAAAACGAAGTTTCTAGTATTTAGGAAAGCAAGGTAAGTACTACTCATGTTCAGCTGTACAAGGTTGGAGCAGAAGCACCTCATGCAAACACAGAAAGGAGTAACTGCAAAATCTAAAAGAACAATTTGTTTAAAAAGTATTTTATTTAACTATTTACTTCACCTGATTCTATCCTACCTCCATTTCCCATTACCAAGACAATACAAATGAATATTTCAAGGACTTTCTTACCAGAGCCACAGAGTTACTCTTCTGTTCCCTTTCTTCCCAAAACAGACACATTATACTTTTGCTACCTCTTTTCTGTTAAATACCTGAATTCTAAACATAGATACAACACTTATTTAGCTTAAGTCCAACTGTGTAAAGCCCTTCATAGAATCATAGAATCATAGAATGTTTTGGGTTGGAGGGGACCACTAGAGGTCATCGAGTCCAACCCCCCCTGCAGTCAGCAGGGACACCGCCAACTAGATCAGGTTGCTCAGAGCCCCATCCAACCTGGCCTTGAATGTTTCCAGGGATGGGGCCTCCACTACCTCTCTGGGCAACCTGTTCCAGTGGTTTACCACCCTCATTGTAAAGAATTTTTTCCTTATATCTAGCCTAAACCTACCCCGATTTAGTTTAAAACCATTACCCCTTGTCCTAACGCAGCTGGCCCTACTAAAAAGGTTTTCCCCCTCTTTCCTATAGGCCCCCTTTAGGTACTTCCTAGCTAAGAGACAATCTCTCCAAGGACCTGGATGGTTTTGTTATTGGTGTGGCGTGGCTGAGTCCTCTCTCCCAAGTTTTATTACTTCTGTCAGATACTTCATTAATCTTTTGACTAAGAACAAACCTAAGAGCAGACCCAGCAAATAGGTGACTCGATACCTTCTTGCCACCTCAATACAACACATTTTCTCATTCTACTCTTGCAGGTCTCCTGGTAACCTCCCCTCACAAGACAATATTTAAAGCTAAGACAACCTTGATGAATCATGAGATCCTGGAAGAGATAATGTCAGGCATGTTACTGAAGTCAGGCAGTAAACCCAACTGATTTCCTGCATCTACTGGTTTGCAATTGTTTCCGCAAACCTTCCATTTTGATAAAATTTGTTGTTTATAAGTACTCCTTCAGTCTTCAGCAAACTGAAAATTTAAGAAAGCAACAGAGTCGGTAAATAGCTGGAGGATAGATCTGTCTAGTAAAAAGTACTGTCAGGAAGCAAATTTTAAAATGGCAGTGTTATCAAGCAGTAAAGATACTTAGCAATATTTCCAACTCTCAGTTAGTATAATTAGAACAGCATCTAGACCCAGGGAACAGCACACCTTGAATGCACTCTGTAAGAAGGATCATCTTTGAAGGCTCTCCTGTTGGGTTACCCCAGGTGATCCGTTACCCCATTTTTGCAGGTATACATACCGAGAATTGATGCCACTTCATCCAAAGAAATAGTAGTTTTTTCTGTTGACAATGGATAACTTGGATAGCGAGCTAGAAACTTTTGGCACAAGAGTCCTAAGCTTTTCTGTTTTCTGCTGGGCCTCTGTTTTTCAAATTCATCAACCGTGCTGTCGTCTACCATATCATACTGTTAAAAAATAAATGTTAACCCTTTAGTGCAGAGCTTTAGAAGCAAGGCATAGCCAAGCGAAGTATATTTCAGATGTTAGCAATATTTAAGCTCAGACTTTCTAATAAGGAAAAAAAAACATGGACTCCTTGTAAGCACAGAGCACTTGGGTGACACGCTTTTGCTTGCAATCTCTTCATTCATCACATAAGATACCTACAGAAAACCTCTTATCTGCAAGATCATAAAGTGATGGCTATGCATAAGGAAACAAACCAGTAAGACCAAACACCCAAGACTAGGAGATGGCAAGATCCTACTTGGAAAGAATATTTCTTTTTGAGAGGAGGAGGAATATTCCCTCAAACACCTCTGGATCTGATAAACCAGAAGGTGTACAAGCCATCAAAGAGTTCATCTTTCAAGAGTTTTTACTGCCCTTTACAGTGACTCTATCACTTTAAGAAACCAGGGGCTGGGAGGGCGGGGGCATGATGCTAAGAGACTATAAAAGTCACCACCCAGTCTCTAAACCTTAAACTCAGTCAAGCTGTTAGCTTAAGTGAACTCTGTAGGATGGCCTGTATGTGGTCTTTCTGTCCCTGCAGAGGAAAAATACCTAACACAACTATGATGGGAAGAATGTATGAAGAGGTATGTTTGTTTATTACAAAATGAGAATGATGGAGGATTTTTCTGCACTGGCAACTTTGGGGGTTTGCTTCTGTGTCAAAAAAAGAAAAAAAAAAAAGAAAAATCTTGCCCTCTGGCAAAGAAAAGCTGAGAGTGGTGGCAGCTGTTGAAATACAAGTTTTCCTTGCTTATGAGATCTTAACTGTCTTTTGCTGGTTGTGACTAAGTGACCTTGTGGCAGGCTGTTACTCTGATTGAATTCTTTGAGGTTTATATGGGATAGAAATAGCAGTATTCTTACAGTAACACTTTTACATCTTTTGTAAGTTAACCTTCTGTGTGGAGAAAATTATCAAGTGTAAGTTTTACTAACTAGAAAATATTTGAACCCTCTATAGTTGGCACCCCAAAAATCCTATATTATCTTAGCAGGCTTGGAGCAGTAATGAACTAACCTTTAATGTTAACTATTTTTTACTTAATGGAAGCAATGTTAGGAATTATCTTTAGAGAACTACTTGCTCCTTTATGACTACCTAAACTGGAGGATTTTCCAGAGTACCGTCACTGTAGATGCTATAAAATCTACAGTTGTAGAGTGGTCTATACCTATTGAATTATGCTTCTCAGTAGGAGAACCCCAGAACTACCTTCCTCTAACTGAAATCAGCAAGGAAGGATATTCCACAAGAAATAATCCAGGAGAAGGAAAGCTGTGGTTGGAACAACAAAAAGTCCGAAGGAAGAAAACTGTAACGATGCTTATAACAATCTGACTTCATCCTCTCCATGGATGGAATTCCTAGAGTGAGACAGGGATCAGCTCCCACACTGGCAGAGTCTTGACACGTAAAAATCTTCCAAACGCTTGACCATGCTGTCTGGCTACTAGTTTGTGGGCTGGTGTGGAAAGGGAGTGAAAGGTTTTAACTGACCACTCTGTGGGGCTGTTGTGGACAAGGTATAAGACTGCAAAAGCATGTTGAAAAATATACTGAATTGCTTTTGAAAATGCTGCCTGTCTGTTTAAAATGATCTGGCAATTTTCTTTCTAATGAGGTTCAGAAAATAGCATTGGATGTACTTAAGTTGGGGAAAATGACACATTTAACCTCTGTTCCCTTCACTCTCCTTTTACGTAATATTCAGGCTCTTGAGGGGTCTCAGGTCAGTTACTAGTAGGACAGTTACTTTTAGTCTTTGAAAATCTACTGCTCAGCCAGTGCTGCACAGGCAACTGTCTTTGGGAATGTTTTACGGTTCTGCAGTTTTCCACAGGGAGCAAAGGACCAGCTGGAAGAAAATGGAGGCACAACTTAAGGAAGGGCTGAGTCCTAACTGGACAGAAGGTAACCATGTTCTGAGTCTCACCTGTAACGAATCAGGTGTGTCACTCTGCTCACTGTTCTCTATGGGTCTGAAGAGCTCTTTCTTCTTTTCCCTGTCCCTCATGTCAGGGCTAGCAGCACTAATAAGCATCTTCAGGTTAGCAGTGGGGGTCCAGGGATCAGGCTGAGGTCTGTCAAGGAGCTTAACAGGTGTAATTGGATTTCTTTCCGGAGTGCAGCCTTTTTGCTTTGATAAATCAACCGGTTCATTCTTAATGGGAGTCTTTGGGGCCATCCTGGATCGATCAAATATGTTTTCCTATTAAAAACAAATATCTTTAGACACAACAGGAAAGAAAACAGTCCAACAATCAATTTCATTGTTCTTATGAAGGTAATTGTAGTGACTCATGCCTTGGCACTCATACCTATATTTAGCACAGTTCTTCTGCCTTTGTTGGAAGCGGTAAAATGTTCTACATGCTTCTGTACTGGAGGCAGTGTGTATGAGATACTGCCCTGAATTACAGAACCTGAGGTCAGGCAGTCAAACTTGTGACCTATCAGGCTTTTAAACTCTGACTGTTATTACAAGACAACATTGCTCACTAACATAAATCACCAAATCTGATCGAAACAGAAATAATGCATTGGTCACATTACACTTAGCAAGAAAACATGTTCTGCTTGAAATGTGCCCAGTGAAAAGCCATGCTGGGGATGCAGCTCAGACTGTCATAAAATGTCAAACTAAAGTGCTTGTAACTTCCTGTGCACATGAAGCAAGCTTTGCATCTGCACTATCTGCTGCTCAGAACAATGAAGAAAATCTCTAACTATTCCTTGACTACAGCTAAGAGCTGCTAGAAGGAAAAGTCTAATTCATCAGCTGATTTTTATCATTCTTTAAATGAAGCTCAACTCCTTTCAGTCCCTAGCTGCAATCAAACTTATTTCATCTTTGGGTCCAGTTTTACCCCTTCCTCTTACTGCCAGAATTATCACTGCAGATCAGGGTATTTCAAGGGACTGACTGAAGAAAGCATCAATGGTATCCTTGAGCAGAGAGACCAGTTTTTGAGCAACAAGAGGCACTACTTCACTCTAGCCTACTAGTGCAAATAGCTCACAAAGAGTAAAGGAATGAAGTAGACAGGATGCCATACTGGCTTTCTTTGCAGGATATCAAAAACTGAGGTATGAGTGTCTTAAACCTGGCACAGAGCAGGACTTCCAGAAATGCCTGTGCAGAAAGTTGTACTGTTTCTTTTTGCCTAGGGAGATCAATGTTCTGTTCTTAGATAGTTCAGTTATCATTTAATTCTCCTGCATACCCTACAAACAGGACACTTTTTTGGAACTCTAGCTAATATTGCTCAGCAGTTTCTAGATTTAGACCCTTGAAATGATTGTATGCACCTTGAGTGAAGTGAGAGAGAGAGAAAGCGAAGCGGATGGATTATCATCAGAAAGCTAGCAGAGCTTATAATTTGCTGAAATTGGGACTGAAGCCTTCGGAACTACAGCAAACTGCTTTAAAGCTATAAATCAGGCTTGAAATTGTTTGCTCTTCAGTATAGCTGTGGCTTTTTTTGGTGTTGGTCTTAAACTGAGCGAGTCATGTTGCTCAGACTAAGATTACCGCTTTGCCTTTTTTCAAAATCAGTTTTAACAATATCCAGCCTCAAAGTTGTCATGTTAGGGTTTTTTTTATGTATTTTATTTTGTGCTGCCAGAAGTCCAATTCTGAAATGGAATATAGCCTGAAGGAAAGTGTTAAGTTACTGTTGGTTTGCTGCAAGAACTTCCCCAAGTTCTGCTTTTTATTTGGAATACTTCAGCTATGACTAGCTGATATAGATATTTAAATAGGGGGTTCCAAATATCATCTTATCAGCTACAGTCTAGCTAGAAAGCAGAAAGAAGTTCTAACAATGACAGAAGCTGACTTTTACTAGGAGCAGTTCTGTAGTATTCAAACTGGAATCGAATTTGGCACATCAAAAGCACTGTGCTCTGAGTACTGATGAAGAACACTTCTGCATACATTCACCTATGAATTACCCAAAAGGATGCAATAAATATATCACCTTTTACAATTAACTGTTAGCAGTTGTAACTTACTACACTATGATAAATAGGGGTCAACTTAGAAGCTGTGGTACTTCTCGGAATATATGTTCATATAGTATTGGCAGTCTATATATTCTTGCAATTTCACATTTGGCAGTGAATCAACACTTAATCTGTAATGGAGAAAGCCTACCTTCCCCTCAAGTTCCTGTTCGCTATGGCTAGTGCCAATAGAGCTGCAGAGAGGGCAGCTGAAGCAACCTGCTATTCCACTACCTCAAATTCTTGTGTTTGTGCAAATATCACAATGAAAAAAGTAGTGGTACTATACAAGAAGCACATGTATACTATCAGCCTTTCAGATCTTTATTTCCTGAATGTTACAATTGCATACTAAGGTAAGAAATGCTTTTACACCCTCTGCCCCTTTTTTTTATTTTCTTTTTCAGTAGCTGCAATGCTCTATGAACTCCTGGCTGTATTCCACAAAACCGTGAGGGCAGCTGGTAGAAGCATGGGATTCACCTTGATCCAAGCAGAGATGGCTCACAAATGAGAGGACAGGAAAAGCTGGCTTAATGAACTTGGTATGTAAGCAGGAATTGAAACAAATCTCCGAGATGATAGGAGCCAAGTCTGACAAGAACTACGTGACCTTTGGAGGACTCTGACTGAGTATGGACAGCAGGTCACGAGTCAGGTCTAGTTTGGGAGACATTACTGAGCAAGGTATGCCCAAGGCTAGATATCCTGTCTCCTGGCTGGTGGGGCAGAAGGGGAGCAACGAGCTTGCTCCTTGCCAAGTGGCACTGCTTTGCCTCTTGACCTGGGAACACCACCATACGGATACAGGCCATATGGCAAGCATAGCAGGCATGTGCACCAGCACGCTCAAACTGCTGCTAAGTAACAGAGCTCTACTCTTCCCGGGTCATCTCGGGCCTGGCGTTGGTCAGCTTTTGAACGCCCAGCCTGTACAAAAGCCCCCTCCCACCTTACCCAGCGGTAGCCGGTGGGATGCTTGAGATCGCCCAGCGAGTTTTACTTGTTAAGCGAAAGCGAAGAACCGTTTCCCTGGGAATAATGCCCGAGTGTAATCACTTCACACACTGACAAGGGTGGCAGGGCTCCTAGCTGGATTGCCTTTGTACCGCGAACGGTAGCGCCGGACACCCCCGTGCTCCAAGCGCCCCCAGAGAAGACGCCGCTATGGACAGAGACCAGCGTGGCAGGGCAGACCGGGCGCGGGGGTCCGAGGGGCAGCGCCCCACGCACTGCCACGGGGGGC
>NW_009260774.1:3604487-3623394 GCF_000687185.1 Egretta garzetta
CAGCGCAGCCCTGCGCGTCCCGGTCAGGGCTGCGATTCTTCACGGTCATCCCCTGAAGCTGCCTGGGAGCTGAAGGCAGCAGAGGGTTTGGGGAGCAGGCTGGGCACAGGAAGCTCCCCGAGCCCCGAGTCAGTCCTCTCTCCGGCTCTGCCTCCCTTGGTGCCTCCCCGCACGCCAAGATGAGGGAAGAAGCGGGAGAGAGCCTGGTCCAAAGTTAACGCATTAAATCCAGGCGGCCCGTGGAGCGATGCGTTTTCAGTTGGTCCTAGTTTGACTACAGAGACACAATGTTACAAAAAAAACGATAGAAAAGTTGCCAAAATAATAGCTTTCTGCTACGCAGAACTACTTCAGACTTGAAAGTGCTTGCTCTAAGCTTGAGACCCGTTCCGGAGAAATTTCCTCCGTGCAATATAATTAATTTTGCTTTTTAAATTGAGTTTGTACTTAAGATAATTTGTTCTGTTATGCTAATGACAGGCATGCTGCTGCATTATTCCTGTCTTGTTTTGTCGTGGGAGGATTTCCTTCTCAAATCGCTCATGAGTTAGTAACAAGTTGTCACAGAAGGAAAAGCTCCAGTACACAGTTCTGATAATTTAGAAAAATACTCATTTGTTAATTTCTGTGGAACAGAAACCCTCAGCTTTTTCAATAGGGATGTAGACAACAGATATAGTCTCTTGCATTAACTTTAATTTATTTGCTCTTAACCTACTCTAATTCTTTCTTTTCAGCAAGTTCCAGTACACCGCCGTTTGTTGAAGAGAATGAAATATAAACTCCCAGAGAACCTCTTTTTAATTAAAAAAGAAAAAAAAAGCCCTTTACGCTTTTAAGCCTTGGTCTTTCTGTTGCTTAGGGGAAGATTAATTCTGTAATTGCAAACTATGTGTCTCAGTATGTATTTAGATCCATAGCAGTTATATATGGAAAGAGACATTTCTGATGAGTAAAATATTACTTCTGCTTTCGCTCACCAAGAACTCTGAAAACAGACTCACGAGAATTGTAAAAGATGCAGAGTCATGGAAAATCTAAACAAGAATCTCACGTCGCAGGCTGACGTGCCCAGACATGAACTCTAGGCTGAGGTAAAGAAGTTGAGAAGAGAGTTTGGCAGCTAAGAACCGGCTTGTGTGCTGCACCCCCAGTGATACGAAATTGCCATCTGGCCCCTTTAGTCGTCTGCTTAAACACAAACTAGTTCGAAAAATAGATTCTCAGACTTTTGTCTTAGATCTATCACAGGCAGTTGTGTATCCATTGCCAGTTAATAACATCTATGATAAGGTATGACATGCTGTGAGAGCATAATAGGTCTGACTGCATTTGCAGCTGTAGCACAGGGACTTTCTGCTTAAGAGCTTAGCGGTGGTCAGGACCTTAATATTTGAGTCACTTACTGAAATACTACGGGATGTGCGTGTAGAAGGTCATTTGGTCATGGCGATGATTGCTTCTGGCCTTAGAAATCTGGGTCATTTATAAGCAATTAAGCAGAATATCTGTAGGTTGGCGTGAGACCCAGGAGGCATAAGTCCAGATACCTGTCAACATCAACTGCAGGCTATGTAGGCAATGAGGCACATCTTAGCTGAGATGTTACCAGCTCGTAATACCATCGCTGTGCCTTTTTGGAATGGACCCCGGGCCTTTAATTGACGCTCAGGGCTTGTTATTACTTACAGGACTTATTTACGGGACTTCCCTTACTTTAGGTTAAGGGTGCCTCTGAATGTAGCAGCTAAGAACCGGCTTGTGTGCTGCACCCCCAGTGATACGAAATTGCCATCTGGCCCCTTTAGTCGTCTGCTTAAACACAAACTAGTTCGAAAAATAGATTCTCAGACTTTTGTCTTAGATCTATCACAGGCAGTTGTGTATCCATTGCCAGTTAATAACATCTATGATAAGGTATGACATGCTGTGAGAGCATAATAGGTCTGACTGCATTTGCAGCTGTAGCACAGGGACTTTCTGCTTAAGAGCTTAGCGGTGGTCAGGACCTTAATATTTGAGTCACTTACTGAAATACTACGGGATGTGCGTGTAGAAGGTCATTTGGTCATGGCGATGATTGCTTCTGGCCTTAGAAATCTGGGTCATTTATAAGCAATTAAGCAGAATATCTGTAGGTTGGCGTGAGACCCAGGAGGCATAAGTCCAGGTACCTGTCAACATCAACTGCAGGCTATGTAGGCAATGAGGCACATCTTAGCTGAGATGTTACCAGCTCGTAATACCATCGCTGTGCCTTTTTGGAATGGACCCCGGGCCTTTAATTGACGCTCAGGGCTTGTTATTACTTACAGGACTTATTTACGGGACTTCCCTTACTTTAGGTTAAGGGTGCCTCTGAATGTAAACTGCGTTACTACTAAAGTTCTCTACAAGCCATCGAGAGGGAACTAATTTGAATCAAGTTTGCCGCCTTCGTTTGATTTTGCTGATGTTTTGCACGCACAGCATTCTTGGCAGCTGAACTGCTGACTCCTTCAAGGACGCAGGCTGAAATGATGTAATAGCTCTGTTCAGGAAAACCTGGTGCAGATGAGGCAAGTGAGCCAGGTATCAGCCGGGCTGGAAGCCCAGCCTGTTTGCTAGGTGAAACCCAGCCCCAAGAAGGGGTTGTGGAGCCCGGTATGTGGATGAGTAGCAGGAAAAAGAAAAAGAAAAAGGGTCAGAGGGAGAGAAGGGGCACTGCTTGCTGTGTGCAAGGGGGGTGCTGGAGCCCACTTGGGCGCTGGGTACGGCAAGGGCTGTGAGTTGCCTGTGTAGACTAAGGTGGGAGGAGTGAGAGGCAGCACCAGACGGGTGGGCGGCTGTGGGAGCCCAGTGGGCATGAAGGGATGCTGGGTACTGTTTTAGCCTGAAGAAATGATGTGTATTCAGACTGGAGAAGCCCCTTTTGTGGGAGGTATTGGCCGTGATTCGGATACGGTAATTTCTGTAACATGGAAATGTGAATGTTTGGACATAACATGTTAACCTTAAACTGTTAGGCAAGATGAGGAACACATATAACAGAAAATACACCGTATTTGTTAATCAATGCTAATCTTTTCCTTAAGATCAATACACAGTATTGTAATGCATTTAATAAGCTAATTCTTTGCTCAGTGAAATACACATCCAAATCTCCTGTGATAATGAAATGCAAACCTTCACTGGTTAACATGTTGTGAGTTAATCAGAACAAAACCATGATGATACATTTCCTTTCCTGGCTGTAGCAGCTGAAAGAAACTCTCTGATTACCAGATAAGATTAATTATTGTAGCCATACACACATATATCATAATATGCTCCAATATTATTTTATCTCTATATGCACAGGGGATCTGCTCCAATTGGCAGGAAAGCGTTAACAAATAGAATACTAAATTTAAGTACAAGTGCCTGTTCTTGAATGTTTTTGTTATTGCAGGAGGAAAAACACCTGTCTGATTATTTACAATTTTGCAAGAATGATACATGGACTATTTAACATGAATATTATTAAGAATTAAACATTCCCATTAATCTCCTCCCATGTGTTTGCAGACTTGAAAATACAGTATTTCACCCAAGGATGAGGTGAAGGTGACAGTTCTTTGTGATAGAAAGCGGAGGAGATGGATACAAACAGATCATAGCAGTGTATCCAACAGTACGCTCCATCGCAGAATAGGCCAAGGACATCAGTACCTTTAAACCTGTATGACTTCCTGTAATGCAAAAAATGTGATGGGTCACAGACCAGTAGTTCCTCTGCCCTCTTCCCAGCTGCCTTTTCCTATGAGCCCAGTTACGCTGGAAAATTGTATTTCTCTCTCTGTTTTGGCTGATACTTGAAAGTTCAGCTCAAAAGCTATGAGTGAGGAAGAAGCAGATCCCCACACAGATCCGGTTACAAGGTTTTGTTTCCATTAAAAGCCAGACTGAGACACCCAGTTGCTGAGCCATCAGGGAATCTGTGGACACCAGGGCTCTCTGCAGTGAAGGCAGCAGTGTGCCTGGTGCCGCTGCCGATCAAGTCCCAAGCTGTGGCTGGCTTAGGTGTCATCTCCTCCCTGGGACAGCCTGGAATTTCCCACCCTTCAGCGACCTCAGACTGCCTTGGGCTATCGGCACGTTCTGCACCAGCATGGGCAGTAGCCATGACCATCTGACACGCAAGAACAACCAGAAGATGTTGCATTAGAAGTGATTCTATGGCCATTTGGCATCAGCCATGGCTAAAATACAGCAGCAGGGCTGGGAGTGGGGCCCGGACCCAGCAAGGCCCTTCTCTCACTGTGCTGTGGGGTCACAGGCTTTTGAAGTTTGCACTCGCGGTGATAGAGAGCCCCAGCTCGGAGGAGGGATGGAGAAGGGCCACAGGTCAGGCACAGCTGGGTGGCTCAGGCAAATGGCAGTTAAGATACGCATGTTCAAAATCATCCCGGTAGAGGAAGGCATTGGATCAGTCTCCCATTTTCTGAGTGCTCTGCTGTATCAATATCATTGCTTTGTCCCTTGGCTCTGTCTTATCTGTAGCAAGAGTTGGGGATTTCCCTGGATCCAAATCAAGGAAGGTGCTGATGGTGTTTAACCCCGGGGCTACAAGTTGGTAGAAGAGCTTCAGACTTTTGCTATTTCCCACTGCCTAATTCAGGTGCAGCCCTGAATTAGGAGTTCACAGGAGGCAGCCAACTGTTTGCCTAGTGGATAGCACCAAGCGCTCCAAGCGGGTTGGAGAAATCCCTTCTGGGAGCTGAGCAACTGGCACGGCTGTGCCTCAGTCCTTGCACAGGCCTGATCTCAGGAAACCTGCCAAAGGCCACGTGAGGCCGCAGGTAGCTCACTAAATCACATGTTGCTTTAAGCAGCCTTGCACCTGAAAATCACCTCCAGCTGCCACTTTTACAAAAAGCAGAATCCTTCACAAAGGTAGCATTACACCACCAGTGGCCATTGCGTACTGAAGTTAAATTGCTCTTTGCATACTGAAACTAAGGGTCAGCTCTGTGTACGGTTATAATTTCATTACTCTTCTCTGAGTGGGATATAGTTTTCTTAATATCCCCTACGATAAATCTTCTCTACGAGGGCTTCAGGTAAATAACTTTTCAGTAAAAAGAAGTGAACAAAGAATCGATGCGTTTAATACAAAAGAGTTTAAAATTATTAAAACAATTACTGAAGTATCACATGGTGACACCAGAAGGCTGCTATGATAGTTGGCTGAAGCCCTGTCTGCCTGCACACCGTGCAGTATCTTTACCCTGGACAGCCCTCAATGTACAAGATCAGGGCTATGGATATCTTTCAGTTGGTTTCTATGTCACCGAGACACAGTGTGCAAACTTTCTGTCTTGCAAGGTTACTTTTAGTGGAAAGTGCTTAAGTACCTCTGCTTAGCTTGTTTAGACTCATCCTTAGGTGAATCAGGGCCTCACAGCATAGGATGCTGTTCAGATGCGAGACCACACATCTCCCACGCAGCTGCAGTCTCCGTTGATTCCGAATTCTTTATTTCTTCTGTGGAATATGATGAAAATACTGATACACAACCATTTCTGCCTAAAATTCACAGGAAAAATTTGTAGTTCCATAAAACTGTCAGTAGTTGTGGTGGGTTGACCCTGGCTGGACACCAGCTGCCCACCAGAGCTGCTCTATCGGTCCCCTCCTCAGCTGTACAGGGCAGAGAAAATACAATGAAAGGCTCATGGGTCGAGGTAAGGGCAGGGAGAGATCACTCAGAATTACCACCACAAGCAAAACAGGCTCAACTTGGGGAACTTAGTTTAATTTATTGCCAATCAAATCAAAGTAAGGTAATGAGAAAATATAAACAAATCTTAAAACACCTTTCCCCCCAGCCCTCCCTTCTTCCTGGGCTCAACTTCACTCCCAATTTTCTCTACCTCCCCCACCAGTGGCACAGGGGGACGGGGAATGGGAGCTGGGGTCAGTCCATCACACGCTGTCTCTGCCACTCCTTCCTCCTTAGGAGGAGCACTCCTCCCCCTCTGCCCCTGCGCCCCTGCCCCAGCCTGGGGTCCCTCCCCCAGCAGACAGTCCTCCATGAACTCCTGTGTGAGTCCTTCCCACGGGCTGCAGTTCTTCACACACTGCTCCAGTGTGGGTCCATCCCTCCCATGGGGTGCAGTCCTTCAGGAAGAGACCTGCTCCAGAGTGGGTCCCCCACAGGGTCACCAGCCCGGCCAGCAAACCTGCCCCAGCCTGGGCCCCTCTCCCCATGGGTCCAGATGTCCTGCCAGGAGCCTGCTCCAGCGTGGGTTTCCGCTCCCGGGGCTGAGGGGAATCTCTGCTCCGGTGCCTGGAGCTCCTCCTGCTGCACTGACCTTGGTGTCTGCAGGGCTGCTCCTCTCCTATGTTCTCACTCCTCTCTCCAGCTGCTGTTGGGCAGGTTTTTTCCCCCTTCTTAAATACATTATCCCAGAGGTGCTACCACAGTCACTGATGGGCTCAGACTTAGCCAGCAGCAGCTTTGTCCTGGAGCCGCCTGGCACTGGCTCTGTTGGACATGGGGGAAGCTTCCAGCAGCTTCTCACAGAAGCCACCCTTGTAGCCCCCCCCCCACTACCAAAACCTTGCCATGCAAACCCAGTACAGTAGTTTAACTCAAAGAATGATGCACTCCATGCTGTAAATATTCAAAACTGCTCTCTAGTGATCCTTTCCTACTATTTCATTGTGCAGAATGGTTCAGCTGTGCTAGTTTCCTCCATGGACCTGCCACCTGAAAGTTTGGCTTTTGGAATTGGCAGTGAAATAAAATGCCAAGTATCTTCTTACAGACAAATGGTTTTCCTCCTGATTTCAGTCCAAAACCAGGACAACCAGCTTCCCTCAATCATTTAAAAATTTCTCTTGAGACCAAACATGGAAAATACAAATTTGAAAAGCAGGCTCTTACCTGGAAATTATGATCATAAATGTTATAACAGAAGTCCCAATATGACCCTAGCGACGTGATACCCAGAGAACAGAGTAAGAATATTTACAGTCAGTGATGGAATCTATCCACAAAATATCCTCTGATAGAGGAACAAAATCAACAGATGGACAGACATGAAAGAAAAAAGAAAGTCCCATACTACTTCATTTTGTAGCACAGCGGTCCTGGCAAGGACTGCCATACACACTCCTGACTCATTTCATTACTCTGCCCTCTACACTTCGATCCTGTATGATTGTCCCTAAATTATAAAGCCAATGGGACCATTAGATCATCTAGCCTGACCTCCCGTGTGTTGCAGGCCATTAAATTGCATTCATGACCCTTGTATTGATCCTAAGGACTTCTGCTCGGCTAAAGCTTGTGTTCCAGAGAAGCACGTGGTATTGATCTGAAGGCAATAAAAGACTGTGAATCCATCATTTCCACTACTATTTGTTTAAATATTATCCTGTTGCCCCTATTAATTTTTGTTTTCCTTATTTCTAATTGGATTTGTCTGGTTTCAGTTTCAAGCCATCAGTTCCTGTTACACTTTTCTTCCCTAATCTGCAGGGCCTTTCAACTATTGCTTTTTCCCATGGCAGTATTGGAACCATAAGCAAGTCACCTCTTGCGCTTTTTAACAGACTCAGAATGAGCGCCTCTATTTCCTACTAAAAGCCATTTTCTAATGCTCTCAGATGACTTCTGTTTTTGTAGCAGCTTCTCCAATTTTCTTGCACATGTTTTTAAAATACAGGTACCCAGGTTTTAAATTCTGTTACTGTACCAGTCTCACTAATGCTTTATACAGGTGCAAAATCATTGGCCACCACTGATTTGCACTCCCTTAGAAAACTGCATGCAAAAAGATTCTCCTTCAGCAGAAGTAAATTTGAAACTTCATGTGGAGATGTATAATTATATTCTATTTGGGGTTTTTTAATTTTTCATAAAGCAAATTATCAGGCAATGTGTATGTATCAATCAAAGTATGTATTTTGCTTTCTTCAGCTGGCCATCCTTCCATGAGACTCTTCATAGAATCGCAGAATGTTTTGGGTTGGAAGGGACCCCTAGAGACCATCTAGCCCAACCCCCCTGCAGTGAGCAGGGACCCCTTTAACCAGATCAGGTTGCTTAGAGCCCCGTCCAACCTGGCCTTGAATGTTCCCAGGGATGGGGCCTCCACTACCTCTCTGGGCAACCCGTTCCAGTGTTTCACCACCCTCATTGTAAAGAATTTCTTCTTCTTGGAAACCTCTTGGTTTTGATAAATTTAGCATTTCGGTCAGGATGGGAAAACATATTGCAGAGGTTTCCAGACTGCTCTGCTCCTTGCTTCTGATACAGAGGTTGCACTAGTCCTCCCTATACCTGCATTGCAGGGAGAGCTCAGTAATAACAGGTTGTCTACTATGGGCTCTAGGTCTTTTGAAGTCACTGCTATGTAGCCCTATCGCTATTCAAAGGGACCCATGTTCCCTTTTCCTGAATTAATAACTTGACCGTGTACAGATGTTTTTCATTTGTAAAGGGCTCTTCTCATCAAGTGGTCTGTATCTCCTATATGACAGCTCTTCTTTTAATTTTTGTTTTTGTTTAAAGTTTGCACCTGCTGAGAAGACAGGCAGGTACAGCTATCCATTTACAGTATGTCTTCCAAGCTTGCTGCTTGGGCAAGTTACCATACATCAGCAAAGCTGTCACTGGACTCACTCCCCATCTACCTAGTACAGAAAGGAGAGAGGTTCCCACTGGTGCCTCAAGTTATGTATGCGTTGTGCTTAAACATAACCGGCCTGTCTGGTGCCAGCTCCTAAAGGCTGGCAAAAACAGATAAAGAAAATCACTTTGTAATAAGCAAAAATGAGGAAAAGCTCTACTGCTAGCAGGACTGAAGCAGCTCTTAGATATTGATAAGGAATTGATCAGATCCAAACTTGAAGTTAAAGACCACCTTTGGCAGACTTCAGCCTCTAAGAGCAGAAAGTTGTTGCCAAAAAAGCCTCTGCATAGTGACCGCCAAACCCCAGAAGTCAGCTTTTCTGGGGAAGTAAGAGACCTGTTTTTTTCACCTGAGCAGTTCCTGCCACCTGGGAAGGTATTGGCTGGAGCCAGGGCTGAAAGTAGGCTACCTGCCCCATCACCATCAGCTGTAGCTACTGCCAATAGCTAGCTCTAAACTGATACAAACATGATTGCATGGCCAGTGCAGCACAATGCATTTGCTTTATATAGTGGGAGCCAGAGCTGAAAAATTATTTAGGCATGTAGGGGACGTCAATGCCTACTTACAGGTCCTTCACCCTCAGGGTGGACTCTGAAGCCCAGTGCTAGTCAGATTCAGCATTTGCAGAGGCAGGTGACACACCAAAACCTAAAGCCCACATGCTTAGTAGGAAGCCCTTTTCACCCAGACAACAGGACATGATAAGGACAAGGCTGAGCCCCTAAGCCTGGGTTTCCGAAAGCGTCTATCCTGTGTGATAGAGCCTGGCGCAGCAGTCTTCAGAGCAGCTGAACTTTGGGGTGGAATCTTAAGCTCAAAAGTGTACATTGCACAAACACTCTGGTGACTATGTGTCACATTATCTGGAGGCTTTTGTTTCAGAAGCATGATGCTTGGATGTTGAACCCAAGCTGGTGCCATCAGACCCTGTACCCAAGCTAATAAACCCTTTTGGAGCACAGAAGAGCTTGTCGATATGTTCGTGTTTGCAGCCTCCTTCCTTCCATCATGGGTGGCGTAGTAGTCAGAGCTACTGTTGCTTATGTCGCTTCTCTTTCTTCCTTGCCCCAGCTCTTCCTTTTTACCCCAAGGCCACAAGCCAGTTTGCTTGGAGCTGCCCTAGATTCGTCGTCTTTTCTGCAGTGGTATCTCTACTGCTTTTCAATATTTTAGTTCTTGGAGTTCTGAGCAAAGACAGCTCCATGGTTCTTCAGGGGACTAGTTGTAATCTGGCAGAGCAGTAGTGTTTACTAGCTGGCCTGCTTCCATCCAAAAAGCATTGCTTCCAGACTGTAGCGTGGAGCAATACAGGTGCAGCCGCGCAATGCCATCCCTGGGGTAATAAACCAGCACTAAGCCGGTTCTGCACAGAGCCATATGATGTGTCTCCACCTGCGGCGACGTTAGTCTGTAATCCAGATAAATTGCCAGTAACAGAGCAGAGCTGACTATATATCTGAAGTCCCGTACAACTGCATTTTTAAAAATAATGACGCTAAAAGAAAGCAACGCTTCAGCATTGCTTTGATAGACGGTAGGGGCTTGTTTGACCTGCAAAGGAGTGAAGACACTTAGCACCTTCCAGGAGCAGATGTTGAATATCTTGGTATTTGTAAGGATTTAGTGTTATACTTACAATGCACTTCAAGGAAAATAGAAGGCAGCTGATACTTACAGTTGGCACATGAAGGCTGTGATTTAATGAAAGTTCCTCCCTGATATGAAAGGAGGCTCTTGGAAGTGGAATAAACTGAAATACGTATGTGTACTGATCCTGTCATTGTTATCCTATAAGTTTTGTGGGATATATTATGTTACAAAATGTGTCTTAGAGGCTTCTTTAAATACGTTTCCATTTCTCTGATGTTTGTAAGCCAAGAGTAGTATTTTCCTCTTTCTCTGATGTATGAATGTGGATGAGTTGGCAAGGGTCAACCAATGCCATAAAATAACACTAGAATCCTAGCCTAATAGGGTTTAAAATGCCAATACAGAATGGAGCCGCGAGCCTCTCTTAAATAAAAACCGAGTGCCCTTTGTCTGATGCTCAAGACGTGCCCTACAAGCCTCACAAATCAGCTGAGGAATTGCTAGGAACTTGGCACGTTTTAAGACCCAACTTACTGCAACAGCTCATCAGTCGCAGTACAAGGGATTGGATATGAGTCTAGTGTATGAGCCCCGGAAGGCTGCCTCCCCTCTAGACAGTTGCTCTTTGTGTTTCCTTTTTTGCACTTCTTGCTTCAGTACACTATAGGGAAAGTCAGGGGAAAATATCCTCTCTCATCAACCAGTCAAGTTTCCAGGTGAAGTTTTTTTAAAAATTATTTTAACTTAACAACTGGGTGCTTAAGGCTGATATAGTTCATCCGAAACAAATGGGGAATAAGACTTTGGTTTGCATTTTAAGCTGTGCTTTACTAGAAAGATTCTCAAGCTCACTTATTTATATTCTTTTAGAAAAATACAAACAATACTCCTCTTGGAAGCAGAGATAACATGACTTTGTTCAAAATACAACTCTGGCATACGCCCTGTGGGGGAGACGCTAGCAAGAAATGGGAGGAAGGACAGAAAAGGAAGTCACTTAGATTGGGTCTGGTCAGGCCTATCAGCTGCAATTAACTTGTGTCACCACATGCGCTACCCCTTTCATTAAAGACTCCCACGTACAGACGTTCTGTCGGGTACAGGAAGGATGCCAGGCGCAGGGAGGTTACCTTGAGCAAAACTCTACAACACCCGTGTCGCCCTGTAACTACAGTTAGTGCTGGTGAGCACAGGGGAACACAGGAATGGCAGCGTTAGGTAAATCAAAAGTCTGCCCTGAGTGTGTCCCACAACAGGCAGTAGCAAACACTTAAGGAAAATGCATTAAAACCTGAATATACTGAAAACGATCTTTTCCCCGATAATCATTCTTCCCAGGTCCAGCACTTCAGGGACCTTCCTGAGAAGGCAATTGCATCTAGACTGTCACGTTGAGCAGCCACCTCTGGGTTTGGTCTGCACAAAGTCCCTCTTGAACTCACTTGCACTCCTGGCCACCTCAGTGTTCTGGAGGGACGAGTTCCACAACGTAATTATACAGCGTGGAACATACTTCACTTTGAAATACGCTGCCTGACTGAGTACAAAGGTTTTTCTTTACATTAAGCTGTCTGTTAAAACAGTAAAAATGAACAAATGAAAGGTCTGCTGTGGTATCCCGCTATAGGATTTATCTCCAAGTGTGTTAATGCTACCCGTTGATTTGCAGGTGTAAATCACATATTTATGTGGCGGTGCTGTTCTTATTCCCCAGAGCCCTCTAGAGTGTATGAACGAGCTGCTGTGTTTGAGCTGCAGTGTGTGCAATCAGACTCTTCTGGTTCCTTTGGGAATTCAGTTATAGCATGAAATTAATCTCTTTCAGCTACTCCGGTTGAGCAGGTGAAAAGTGAAAATAATTATCAAAGCTCTGTGGCCTCTAGTAATTGTGTGAAACCTCTGAATGTGCCCGCACTGCAGCTTGCTAACATAGTTTGCAATTGTCTGAAATGACACAGTGCTTGAGATAGATAACAGCACTGTTTTCCTCTTGAATGGCTGGAGAGCTGCAAAACCCAGGTAGTCAATCACATGCCTTTAAAAAGCCACTCTTTTTTCAGTGCAAGCGGTGAATGAATTGCTTATTCAACACATGCAATGTCCTCCCGACATGTCCTGGGTAGCTGGGAATGCAAGTGATTAGGCTCTGTGCAGTGAATGTCTTTTTAGATGGAATAACAGGAACTGATTTTACTGGTACTGCCTGCACTATCAAGAAAGAATGGAGTAACTAACCTAGAGAATTGGCACCAAACCTTAAATAGAAGCTACTGCTACATATTTTTTTTTTTGGCTGAATACCAAGGATGGCTAAATATAAACTCAGGGCTTGCTTTCATTTCCTGGTGAAAATTTTTAATAATCTAGCATTTTTACTTAACCCTTCTCACTCCCTAAGGAATCAGAATAATTTCCAGAAAAGTCAGAGATTGCTTTTGCTCTTTTTTCAGTTAGTCCTTTCCCCCTCCCCCTTCTTTTTTTTAAATGTTCAGTACAAATGAGAATCTTTAAGATGCTCAGGAGGGTTGTTAAGGAACCACCTGTTCTCTCTCAACAAGTATGTAAGAAAGTAGTAATGAAAAAACGTTAGCAGATATATTCTAGCCTTGCTTTGTTCAAGATTAGGCTTGATGGTCCCTTCATTGCTGCATCAACAAAAAAATCATAGAATCATTTGGTTGGAACAGAGCTTTAAGATCATTCCAGTGCCTGATAACTCTTTCAGTGAAGAAATTTTTCCTAATATCCAATCTAAACCTCCCCTGGCACAACTCGAAGCCATTTCCCCTCATCCTATTGCCCGTTACCTGGGAGAAGAGGCCAATCCCCACCTGGCTACAGCCTCCTAATAGGCAGTTGTAGAGGGCGATAAGGTCTCCCCTCAGCCTCCTCTTCTCCAGGCTGAACAACCCCAGTTCCCTCAGACGCTCCCCATCAGACTTGTGCTCCAAAAAATAGTAACTACTAGAGCCAGAAAAGGACCTGGATGTCTAAAGCATGTTCCCATTCCCAGGTGAATGGACTCTCGAGTCCACAGTTAGAGGCTCACACTCCGGCCTGGGAGATTGGGTTGTCTAGCAATAACGATTAGACAAACTTGCCCCTGAGACCTGACCTCCCTGGCTTTCAGGAAAATATGGTTAATGGCCACTAGACCAACTTAGTATCCAAAATCCAGGAGGTGTTTTCAGTCTTGCATTTCTAACCAGGTTAGGGCCATGGGAGGGTGCTTGAAGCACTGGTTGCAGTCCCAGAGGAGAGGCAGGATTTCAGATCATCCTGCGGTCAGCTGGGTTAGGCTTGTCCCAGGCTCAGCAGACCACGTGCTGAAAACCTAATTCTGCCCTTTCTGCAGCAGGACTTTGGCTTTAGGGGTTCCACACACAGCCCGGCAGTGCCTAAATTCAGCCTGAAATTGAGATCCATCTGGGGTTCAGCCATAGTTGCTGAGTGTTCCCAATTATATTGCATCTGGGCACTCCTATGTGCTTTGGAGGAGTCCCACAGAAACGTGTCTAGCGAATGTAGGTTCCTAGGGCACTGGAGGGAAATGCTGAGTGATTTAAAAGAGGAAGTTGCATCCCGCTGCCACGTCCAGTGAGGCACTGTGGTTGCGCTCAGTCCAAGAAGAGCAGGTATTCGCAAGCATTCAACTCATACAACAACATGGCTTTTTGTGCAAATCACAGAACAAATGGGTCTGCTGCCACTGGCTGGTGACTGGTGACACTGATTCAAGGTCAGAATCTTGTTATCATTGCTAGAGGTTAGCATGAAGTATTTACAGGCATGAAATGTCTTTGCTTTGTTCGAAACTTATTGATAACTCCTCTAGCTGAGGATGGGGACACACCTCTTTCCTTGTAAAGAGGCTTGTGTTATCAGTCTTGCAAACATGTAGATGGATTGGTTGAAGCTTCTGCATTCCCCTGGAAATTGGAAAGTGTGCTAAGGACAAATTATTCAGCAAGTACGTGTGCGCGTACAGTGAACTTAGCCACATCAATCATGGAAGTGCCTAATTGAAGCACTCAGGGTTTTGCTTTTCTTATGCTGTCTGTGCAGATGTGGTGTGATATGGAGCAAGATTTGACTCATGAGGATGCTGATATTTAGAATAACTGCCTGTCAGTCAGTATCGATTCTGGAAATCAGCTGTTGCTGGAACGAATTTGACAGAATAAAAGGTCTAAGTGTATACCTGTCACTATTCATTTGTCCTTCCTGACCATTTTTATAGGTGTGACACTGGCATCTGAAATGAAAAAGCGTGTTAATAGTTCAGAGGTGAAAACAACAGTTGATGTATAGGACGTGGTAAAAAGAAAGTGCAATGGGCAGCCTTCTGTTTGCCAAGTAATTTCAATGAAAGTACATTGATATTCCAGCTGTTCACTGAACAAGGTAACTCAAACTGAAGTGCAAAAGGCCCTATTAAATCAGAAGGAAGGATGGAAGGACACACTTCAGCTACCATATTTAAGTCCGTTTAAGACTCCTGAAACAGCTTGCAACTATTCTGTTCCCACAGAAATATCCATGACTTGTACTATGTATGTCACATAGGCAGAGGATAAACTCAGCGTGCTGTGGACAAGAACTGTGAGGACTTCAGTGCACTTATATCTGGCCAGTATATCTTGCTCATGCACTCTGGTTTATACTATCACCAGATTTGAGTTTAGAGATTATGTTGGGGTTTTTGTCCCTGGGGTCTTGGTTTTTGTCCCTGGGGTCTTGTTCTCCTGCTGATTTTTCCAGGCACTTCTGGCTTCAAGAATTCCTTGACTTCCTGGGGCTTCCAGTGTTCCGTACTCTACATGTAGCATGCCCACGACACAGCTTTTCATATTTTTAGTAATGAATATGCTTACCTTTCAGTAAGTGGATGAGATACTCTGTCATTTCAGAGTAGGCACTCAACTTTTGTTGTGTGAGACTCTGAGAGACACAAGGGATTTGATACATTGCGCAGGACAAGTGTTTGAGAATTTTTCATGTCGTTCATGTCTATCCAGCCTATGCATTATTATTGAAACCAATAATTTTGACACACACCTCTTCTAAATAATGACATTCCCTTTTCTTATGGAAGTACAACATGTGCTTCTGCAGACCTTCTCAGAAAGGAGTGTGGTGTGTAATTACGTTTTGCAGGAAACTGCCTTTTATGAGCAACTGGACTCCTCTGTTCAAGATGTTGTTCGATATAACTGGTCTGAGGCCCAGATTCAGACATCTGATTTTGATCAACTGGATGTCAGTAGCATAATTAAGTAAAAGGATATGACTAACTTGGTTCTGTCTGGACTTCAGTCTTTCAATATATTTGCTATTTCTTGTCTGCTTGACATGGAAGTGACAGGAAAAGAAAACGGAGGTGGAAAGGAAGTCAGATTATTTTTTAAATGCTTGGTGTGACTGTGCTCGAGGTGTAGTAGTTGTCCTCACTGTTCCTTCCCATCTCTCTGCCCCTTGCCTTTCTGGAGGTCACTGCCAGCTGAGCTGTTTGCCTGAGTGCTCTTTAAATCTCTGGAATGATTTGGCTTAACAAAACACACACACACACACACTCAAATGTAGGTTATAGCCATTTCATACTTTCTTTAGTAGGAGTGCTGGTTTAGGGGTACCTGCCCCTGGGTACAAAAGAATTACTGCTGACCCGAAGCTGTTGTCCAGCCAAGCTCCCAGTGTAGCTCTGTGAGTGCTTGGCACTGTGGAGAGGGACCAAATATCTGAAACTAGGACAAAAAGAGAAGCAGGAGCTGCTTGGGACAGGGTTGCCTCTTTCAGAAAACCACATGGAGCCCAAGAACCCCCGGGGCTGGCATTCCATGGGTGCTATTTCTGTTTGCCAAGGGGCTGCTGATCTTTCCATAGCCCTCCCTCTTCTTCGCAGTTCTGCAGTTCACCAGCACCCTTTTAAAGTGTGCTGACACAATTTTTCTGTGGATGCAATATATGCCAGGCCATAAGATACACCAGGCTTTAAAAAACGTCTATTTGTGGCATGTTTTTAATTTGAATCCATTTTTAATCATCTGGATCATTTTACTGATACAGTTTAGAGCATGACATGCTAAATAGTTGCCTTAGCGTAACATTGGAGAAGAGTGAAGAAAATAATTTCCGGAGTCCAGAGCAGAGGGACAGGGAGACAAAGAGTCTTCTAACTTGGCTTTGCAGCAAAAGAAAAAATCAGTAGTGCTCAAACTATCTCCTAGAGTAAAAGTGTTAAGATTTTGTTTCAGCAAGACCTGGCTTAGAGAGGTCTTAGAGTTGACACAGCTGAGCGAGCTGCAGACTCCTGTGGGGCATGGGGCTGAGGGACCAGTTGGCTCTGGGAGATGTAACCAGCCTAACCACTTCAGAGACACCACCACCGTATACAAGCCCAACTTTTTTCCATAGCAGACAATATCCATAAGGTGTCTTCACTAGTCTGATGTAGCTCATATTGGTATGTGAGAAACTTTTCTAAACCTGCAGGAGATTTGGCCTTTCCGTGCAGCTTCTTGTACAGCTCAGGCAAGCACAGAGCTGCCTGAAAGGATCTTTGGATATTGCCATGTTAGAGAGGAGTCCTGCGGTAGCAAAGGTTGGAGAGGCTGTGCTGTAACACAGTGCTCTCTCCTGCATGATGGGCCAAAGACAAGGCTGACTGTGTAAGAAAAAGCAGCAGAGCGTTGGTATTACAAACCTTTTACAGACAATTTCTGTCAATAAAAAAAATGTTTCCCCACATCTTAGCTATTGTAAAATGCAGACTTGGCAGAATTTATTTTTTATCTTGGCTCTAGTATGTCGAAGTTATGGGTTTGATTCAGCAACATCATGATGAAATTTTATAGCCTGGGGGTTTTGTTGCCGGTTTTGTTTTGTTTTCCAACAAAGGAGGTCAAACTAGATGAGCAGAATGGTGCTTTCTGGGGTTGGAGTATATGAAAGATTCATTCACCCTTATTCATATTCTCCTTTATAGTTACAAGGCATAAAATAGCTACCATAGCAAACTTTATTAAAAGGGGAAGGCTTCTCAGAACTGATCTTGCTTTTCTGTTCACTGTTGTTCCGCAACTTTCAGTTGTAAATTAAATGCAGCACTTAAAACCATCCAGTGTTAATATAAATAATTTGTAGGCAAAGTAGATAAAGTTATACCACTTACTGGACCAAAAATACATGTGAGCTTTGAAGCCAAAAGCTTTAAGGTGTTGGCAGTTTTAGTAGCTTTAAAAACTTCTGCGTGAGTTCTAATTGGTCTTAAGCTCTTCAGACTCCCAAGGCAGCCATTTGAAACCAAACCAGTCTAGTAATCATTCTAGCCAGGTGTGTCAAACCAGCCCTTACTGGGGGGAGGGGGGGGACGTGTATGTAAATTCATATCCAGCAAATGGATTTCAGGTCTTGACTTCGACCCTTATTATTTATAAAGGGCTGATGTTATTAAACAAACAAAAGAGTAACTGTTGGAAGCAAAATTGTTTTGTTTGGCCCTTTCAGGAAGAAGTGGTGCGTAGCTTCACGTGACTCTGTGAAAGGGTGACCATTTAGACTATTAACTGATGTCTAGTTCGATCACACAGTATTTCAAGGGTGCCTCCGTAGAAGGGAATTGACAAAACAAATATCGTGATAATTCTTGAGGAGCAGGCGGAGCCCTGGCTGGGGACTCACGAGTGTATTGGGTTTCTGTGGCAAGGTCTTGGTAGTGGGGGGGGGCTACAGGGATGGCTTCTGTGAGAAGCTGCTAGAAGTTTTCCCTGTGTCCGCCGCTGGCCAAGGCCAAGGCAATCAGCGGAAGTGGAAGCGCCTCTGTGATAACATATTTAAGAAGGGAAAAAAAACGGTTGCATCTCAGTAGCCAGAGAGAGAAGAGAATCATAGAATCATAGAATCATAGAATGTTTTGGGTTGGAGGGGACCACTAGAGGTCATCGAGTCCAACCCCCCTGCAGTCAGCAGGGACACCGCCAACTAGATCAGGTTGCTCAGAGCCCCATCCAACCTGGCCTTGAATGTTTCCAGGGATGGGGCCTCCACTACCTCTCTGGGCAACCTGTTCCAGTGGTTTACCACCCTCATTGTAAAGAATTTTTTCCTTATATCTAGCCTAAACCTACCCCGATTTAGTTTAAAACCATTACCCCTTGTCCTAACGCAGCTGGCCCTACTAAAAAGGTTTTCCCCCTCTTTCCTATAGGCCCCCTTTAGGTACTGAAAGGCCGCAATCAGGTCTCCCCGCAGCCTTCTTTTCTCTAGACTGAACAAGCCCAACTCTCTCAGCCTGTCCTCATAGGAGAGGTGCTCCAGCCCTCGGATCATTTTAGTAGCCCTCTTCTGGACCCGCTCCAACACTTCCATGTCCTTCTTGTGCTGAGGGCTCCAGAGCTGGACGCAGTACTCTAGGTGAGGTCTCACCAGAGCTGAGTAGAGGGGCAGAATTACCTCCCTCGACCTGCTGGCCACGCTCCTCCTGATGCAGCCCAGAGTACGGTTGGCCTTCTGGGCTGCCAGGGCACATTGCCGGCTCATGTCCAGCTTTTTATCCACCAGCACCCCCAAGTCCCTCTCGGCAGGGCTGCTCTCAATCCTTTCTCCCCCCAGGCTGTATTGATACTGGGGGTTACCCCATCCCAGGTGCAGGA
>NW_009260774.1:3626012-3633550 GCF_000687185.1 Egretta garzetta
GTGAGAGGGACCCCATGCATGAGCAGGGGAAGAGTCCTCTCCCTAGGAAGAAGTGGCAGAGACGACGTGTGATGAACTGACCTCAATCCCCATTCCTGTCACCCTGTGCTGCTGGGGGGAGTAAGTAGAGAAACTGGGAGTGAAGTTGAGCCCAGAGAAGAAGGGAGGGGTGGGGGAAAGGTTTTTAAGATCTAGCAGTTTTTCTCCTCTCCTTCTTTGATTTGATTGATAATAAATTAATTATTTTTTCAAGTTGAGTCTGTTTTGCCCATGATGGTAACAGATAAAATGATCTCTCCCTGTCCTTATCTCGACCCACGAGCCTTTTGATTTACTTTTCTCTCTTCTATCCGGTTGGAGGGGAGTGATAGAGCGGCTTTGGTGGGCCCCTGGCGTCCAGCCAGGGTCAAACCACCACAACGAGCTATGGGCTCCACTATTGCTTCGCTGTGTGACACAGAGCTGGTCACCTCACTGTGCTGCGTGTCAGCCTCTCTGCAGGACAGGGAGCAGGACGCTGATCTCGGTAAAGCATTTCAGAAATCTGTTTATGAAAATAGCAAGATTTTAGTACTTATTTATGCAACGCCCTATTTGTGCAACCTGCTGTAGGTCAAATTCGGATATCTTGAAGCTAAGTCTTCAGTCTGTCAAGGGGAAATGTACCTGGGAAGGCTGCTGCAGAAGAGCTGCCAGACCAGAGGAGCAGCCTGAGCAGAAAGCCTCATACTTCTACGGTGTACAGGCTCCTGTTAGCTGTTCAGGTCCTGGTAAAGAGGATACATTTCTGCCCGAAAAATGACTTGATTTCATCTCTCTGTTTTTTGGCACTTGTGTGGCAGTCACTTTGGAAGGGGCATCTGTCATTTCCTCCAGCAGTCTACAAGCCAGAGCTTGTTTTCGCAGTCATCTGGTAGATGTTCCCAGCATGAGCAGCGTGTCACCTTCTGTCAAAGAGAAGGCAAGGAGGGAAAGAAAGAAAGGCAAAGAAGGAATAATCAATTAGCAAGGCAAAAGGTTAAAGGCAGAGAAAAATAAAGCAGGAAAGAAGAGAACAAGAGCTTCCATAAAAAAGAAGCAAGTGAAGAAAAGAATAAGAGTAGCGGAGGGAGGACAGCGAGTCCTGTTATGTACTTAAAAGGCAAAGCATGCTTGTTGACAAAGCCTCATGCTTTTTTTTCATACGGAAGAGTTCCAGCTGGAGATGGGCAAAGAAGTCCATCCCCAAGGAAGATCCCCCCAAAAGTGCTGACCCGCTGCAAATGTCACACAACTGATGAAACAGCATTGTTGCTGCAGTCTCCAGGACAGCCACAGGTCACTTTGCCCATGAAGTCCCACCATCAGGCTTCACCCATGCTGGTACAGAGTGGTGTAAACAGTGGAGAATTGTGCTCATTTAAAATGACCCAGCCTAGTCTGGAGCAGGGGTAGGGATCAGTCTGCCGAGGCAGCTGAGAACCCTTCAAGGGGACAGAAGAGCAGGCTTCTCTGAACAAGTACAGGCCATTCTTCAAGCTCATTAAATGGACTTGTGTTTTAGCTCAGGTCCCAACAACATAATTTATCTGGTTGCTGATCTTTGCCGTGTGTAAAACTTCTATGAGTTGCTGGTAGTCTAAATTCTGGCTACAAGTAAGGTAAAGTCTATCAGATTACTGCTTTAGGAAACCACGGTAAAGAAATTTTTCCTAATGTCCAACCTAAACTTGCCCTGGCACAACTTGAGGCCATTTCCCGTCATCCTATCGCCTGTTACCTGGGAGAAGAGGCCAACACCCACCTGGCTACAGCCTCCTGTCAGGCAGTTGTAGAAGGTGATAAGGTCTTCTCTCAGTCTCCTTTTCTCCAGGCTAAACAACCCCCTTTCTAGACACCAGGTCCTGTTCCACCATGAGGAAATGGATGCTGTGTAGCAGAAACCAGTTAATCTAAAGAGAGCTGGGCCCAGAGCCACAAGCAGCATGGGGAGGGCACCATCCAGTGCTAGTGGGAAAAGGACAGTCACTGCCTGTGAGTTCCTGGCTGTTGCTGCTGTTGTTCAGACAGAGGGACAAGAGAGACTGTAGAAGTAGCTAGAAAGAGCCTGAGGAGGGTATGGGTGAGGTCAAATGCCAAAATATCTCGGTACCACTCTGGCTGATCTGATTAGTTAACGTCTGGCAAAAGAGATTATGCTGAGATATTGGACTTGCATGCGTAGGAAGCTTTTCTCCTGGAGGATCTTGAAGAGCTGTGTAGCTGGCAGCCTGCTGGTCCTGGCAGCCTGCTATCTCAGCCTTCCCCCAGCAGGGTCCCTTCTGCCAATAAGAGGAAATTTCAAGGGTACTGTGTGGCCTTCTGATATTTTATGCTGAGAAGTAGCCCCTGCAGGCACCACACTAGAGGTGTCAGTTCTGAAAAATAAAGGACAGAATATTAACTTCTTCCTAACATTAAGCAGGGACTCTACCAGGAGACTGCAATATGGACAAGGATTCCCAAGGACTGTTCCAGCTGGGTGCCCCAGACAGTCCGTGGAGGCTAAGCCACAGAGGAGCATCTGTGGCTGGTTGAAGGTCCTGCCTGACACGCTGGAGCAGTCACCCGCCACTCAGGATAGACTGTATTTGGCTGAAGCCGTTCAAGCATGTATTAAGTCCTTTGGAGGAAGGTGTTGGCAAAAGAAGTGGCAGGGAGCAAAAGCACAAGCAACCGGTCCATCGTGCTCCCTCAGGCAAGAGGGAGCCTCCAAAAAGTGATGCAGTTTCAACGTTTCCTTCAGATTTCACATTGTCAGATTATATTTGCTCTTTGTCCTGAGTAACTTTTTTGTGACAGCCTGTGCTCAAGGAAATCTTTTATCATCATCATCATCTCTAAAGATAGCTTCCATCTTTCAGAAGAAAGCACAAAAAACATTAATCCTAAAACTACCAATGCAAAAATGCAAAGGAATAACAGAGCCTGTGGTACACCTGGTGGCCATTTTTGATGTCAGCATTGTGGCTCTCAGCCTATTCCTCATCCTGAGCTTTGCCTTCAGCACAGAAGTTTCAAAACTGCCTTCACCCCTATGGGCCACTGAGGAAGAGGACCTTTGCAAATCCTGCCTGTGGTTGTGATCCGCAAGCTGAGCATGTCTGAACTAAGGGAAGCATTGCTCAGAATGAATTAGCATGAAACATCTGTGCTCATTCATCATGTCACTTGCGGAATGTGTTTTACATAGTTTTTACATAAAATATTGTGAGACATAAAGGGGCCTTGGACAGCAGCTAAGAAACGGGCCTTCTCTCCACCTGTTCACAGATGAGATGGGCTGCTTCTGCTCTAAGCTCCATAACAGTGGGCTCCCATGTGCTTAGATGCTCCCACTTAGTTCTCTTTCTGGTAAACCCCTGAAGGAGGCCAGTGGTTCAAGTGGAGACTGAATCCTAACCTGCTAGCTAGATGCCCTGCATTTTCAGGGTAGGCAATTATTTCAAACTGCTCACCAGATTCCTTGCAGAATGGGAGGCATGGGATTGTGATTGTCCTCTGCTGGTTTGTAGATAATGGTGATCTTATGTTCTACCACGCATGGTCCCCCCTGGCTCTGAGCCCCTTCTGCCCACCAAACATACATTTTCTGTGCTCCATAACACTGTTTTTCCTGAATACTTCCAAAATCTAGGCTTTTCCTTGATACAGGGGAAAAAAATCCCCAACCAACAGCTACATATTAAAAAAAAATCAAAATGCATAGTTTATTTTATGATGTCATTTTATTATTTGTTACTTAGGTGCTTCTTAATCTGATTTTCCTGTTTCATATTTTTCCTGCTCTATAAAGTTTGAGTCTAATTCTTTGATTTTGTTCTCTGCAATAGAATTAGACATCTGCCAAAGTGACACAAGTCTATCAAATAGGTGCTAGCGTCAAGGGATTTACTGGGCAAAGGAATCCTTAAGCTATACATAAAACCATCAAATGGCTGATCTGGTAAAGTATATGCTTACTTCAAGGGAAACATTATAGACCTCTTTAGAGCCTTTAGAATGGCCAGACATGAATTATGCTGATATATGTCTACATTACTATTTTATTGAGGAAGATAAGGATAAAACAGGAAAATCAATCATATTCAAGCAATCCAGAACTACCAAATACATCTTCAACTGCATTAGGCGAGTATTTTTTATCCATTTATGCGGACAAATACTTTGGCTTGATCATAAACAAAATAAAAAGTGTGGGTTTATCACTGTTCAATTTAAGCTTTGATGCAGACAGAATGGAACAAAAAGGCACGATAGCCTAAGGCTGCACATTTTGTCTGTGGAGCCAATAATTTCTTTTCTTTGTGCCTGAGTGAATGTTTGTTTTGGGAGGAAAACGTTCTTTTACCTGGAAACAAAATATTTCTTAGTGTCTTGGCTTTGATTTTAATGCTGAACATATTTTTAGGAAGAATGCAGTTAAAATAACTGTTCTGGAAACAAAAATAGAGTCTAACCTTTGAATGTTCAGTAACGTGAAATCTGAAAATCTAAATCTGTAATAAGCTTCTCTGTATCCAAGGTGTTTTCTACCAAGAAAACTTTAATGCAAAAAATGAAACTGGCCATTTGAAAAACATGCCATGTAACCCTACTCCAGTTATGGAATTTTAATCTATTTCTAGAGAGCACTGTACTATATAATTCCACAGTTCACCAGAATTCTGCTGCTTATTCAAGAACACTCACTGAACCAAAGAAATCTAGGCTTGACTCAAACTAATTAAGCTTACAAACAGCAGTCAAAATCCTGCCAGCAAAATATTCAATGGGAAACAGTGTAGAAGCTCAAACCTCTCTCTGCAAATTGAATGGCTTCCCTTGGAGCTCCAGCTAGGAGTCTGAGGCTTAGGGGATATCTTTGATTTAAAGGGGGATCTTCAGAGCACAAAATGAAACGAAAATGTTTAGGGACCAAAATATTTTATACATTTTTCCTGATAGGCTGTGCTTAATGTCTGAAAGTATTCGCAGCTGAACAGATGATGGATCTGCAGATGGAAAGCTGAATTGCCTTAACCCGGCCTTTGTATACACCCCTAACTTGGTGCCACAGTAAAGCAAAGCAATAAGCTAAGCTAAATATATAGGTTTTATTTCTCAGTTGCAATGAGTCAGGAGCATGCAGATGGTTAGTTAAAACCCTTCAGATGATGAGTCAGCTTCTCAGACCACAGTAACTCAGTCGTTTGCAGTTAACTTGATTGTCTGTGGTAGTCTGACTGTACCCTTGCTAAACAATGAAAAACCCAACAGTCTTAATTTTTTATTCTCTGAGCAATAATATTGCACCTGGCACCACGTGCACACGACCTGGGTGTAACACAGCCCAATAACGTCCTTCAGAGCCTATGTGCCATCCCATCCTTTCCATTCCCATATACTTTTTTGAATCTTGAGTGAGGTGGGAGGGTTTCAGTCTGGCAGATTCATGGTTTTTTTTATATCGACACTGAGTCAGCCTGAAAAGTCATGAGCACATTTAAGGATTAGTGACCCAATCCAATATTAAACTTGCTTGCGTTCATGGAACTGGCTCCCCTCTCCGAGTCTGCATGACGTTCACCAGCACACGCCAAAGGCATGAACACGAGCATGGCCAACCCATCTGTTACAGGATTTAGGCTCTTTGGCATAAATCTGATTCCTTCATGTAACTTGTGCTTCTGCTGGGTCCAGATCTCATAAGAGGATCCCTTACTTAATAAAACCCAAACTGGCCCTGTTAGGAAGCAAATATTTACTGAGCTGCAGTTGGCTTTCTGAGCTGCGTTTTTGTAAAACCAGATTCTTGCTGATACTGGCATTGAACTTTTCCCACCTGCCCCACCTCTCACGCAATGTGCTGCACAGCTGAGTGGTAAGAGATGCTCAGAGAATGACAGAAAGCCAGTCTCAAGAGGGTGAACCCAGTCCCATTCACAAGAAATCCCACGGGAGATAATCTTCTGGCAATGAGAAGTATGAGTGGAGAGGATAAGGCATAGAGCCAGACAGCTCAATTCAGTTGCCTGAACAGAGGTACCCAGTGACCTCTGAGAGGCAGAAGGTACCCAAGAGATGTGCATGGAGCTGCTAGATGTGATATAGGACCTCTGGAAGACTTGCTCTTTAACGGAGAGGCAGCTGGAAGTGGGTTGGGACAGCCTAGGACGTTAGATGCCTCTATTCAGAGAAGGGAATTGAACCGAGGATGCTTCAGTCATCTTGCAGAAGAGCGTGATGGTGGAGAGGTATTGGGACTCTTTTAGTGGTAGGCTCTGTATCATATGAGTAATGTCAGAAGCCATAGCACTTACCTGAGCCATCGTGTTCAGTGGTGTGTGGCACCAGAAACTCCTCCATTTTCTGGTGAGGAAACTTCCCCAGCTCTGGGAGTGAGGAGGGAATACCCAGCCCAGGTTTGTCCAGAGAGAAAAGCATCTGGTGGGGGAAAGGGTCAGGGGCGAAGGGTCTGGATCAGAGCTGATGGGTTTCTTCCAGAGAGCAAGAAGAGGAGTCTCAGAGGCAGTTATGGATCTGGGCTGGCAGGAAAGCTTTAACAAATGCAGATCAGTAGGGCCTTCCTTGTGTGTTTGCACGATTTTCTCCAGCATTTACCTTGGCTTGAGCTAGAGGCCACACATTACAGGACTGAGCTTTCCATCAAAACCAGTATTTTTTAGTAAAGTCACTGCAATTGCCGACTGCCTGGCCTGTGTTAGATGAGTTGCTGTCTTGCTGATAGTTGCCGTGGAGGGGTAAAGGATGGCACTGCTGTGATGACTGAACATCTTTCTCAGATGCTGCTGGAGATCCCAGTCTGCTCTGAAGAGCTGTGTTACATTGGCACTGTGATTAAATGGAAGCCTTGATGAACTATGAGACTCTTGGGTAAAGATTTACTCTGCCAGCATTTTAGCTGTCCTCTTAGCAAACTCTTCTTCCAGCCATGTATGTTGCTGCATTTGCACCTCTTCTATCTTTAGTCATACCTACATTCGGACAGATAGCGAGCTGTAAATTTGGATTTAAAAGGACAGATGATCTCATTGTGACAACATTTATTGCCAGCTCCTTCTTTCATCATGAAGAAGCAATAGGTTGTGAGTGATTTTTTTCTTATTGGAGATAGTCTATGAATAGCAGGGGATAAATATAAAGAAGACATTTTATCTTAGAATATATTTTCAGATGATGCTAGTGGACATCCTCTCTTAGAAAATGGACATATTTAAAGAACTTTATAAAACAGGCTATTCCAAAACTGATTAAAAGAATATTAAACAATGAATTGTATCTCATTAAATGCCTTTTTTTTTTTTTTAATCACCACTGCATTTTTTTCCTTCCCCAAACCTTGTATCTAACTGTATGCTTCTGCTGCACTTTTCAATACTGTTTCACATATAGGTCATCTCTGCAAGGTGTTAATTGCCCTCAGCACCAATTACTTTCCCTGTCAATAGCTGTAACAATTAACGCAGCAGTCCTACACCGGCTCAAGTGCTTCCTGCACAAAGCTGATCCAATCCAGT